>NC_051431.1:21354266-21435166 GCF_001649575.2 Kryptolebias marmoratus
GGTCAAATGCCTTCTCCGCATCGAGGGAGACCGCGACCTCAGGAGCCCCCCCCGACACAGGAGAATGAACAACACTAATGAGCCTACGTATATTAGAGAAAGAGTGGCGGCCCCTCATGAACCCAGTCTGATCTGAAGAGATTATGTCTGCCATAGTAGCGTCTAGTCTTATAGCCAGAAGTTTAGCTAGGATTTTAACATCTGCATTTAGAAGAGAAATGGGCCGGTAGGAAGCACAATCTGTTGGATTTTTACCATGTTTTAGTAACAGTATAATGTTAGCTTCTGTAAGGGTCTGAGGCAAGGTTCCCCGATCTAGGGAGTGGTTAAACATTTCAAGTAAGAGAGGTGCTAATTTTGGAGAAAATTTTTTATAGAATTCGATTGGATAGCCATCTGGCCCAGGGGCCTTGCCACTCTGCATCGCAGAAATAGAAAAGATAACTTCACTAAGAGCGAGGGGTCTATCCATATCCCTCTCTTTATCAGGGCCAATCGTAGGGAAGTTCAAGCCTTCCAGGAAATCATTCAAATCAGAATTATCCTCTGGGAATTCTGATGAGTACAGATCCGAATAAAATTTTTCAAAGGCTTGATTTATTTCAGCTGGATCGACTGTTTGCTCACCCGAGGTTTTTTGGATCTGTGATATAAGCTGTGCTGCCGACCGACTTTTGAGTTGGTGGGCTAGGAAGCGGCTCGCCCTGTCACCGTGCTCATATATAAAGCCTCGCGATCTAAGCAAGGATTGTTCCACGTCCCGCGTCGATATAAGATTATATTCCAGTTGTAAAGCAAGTCTCTCTTTGTCTGATGTTAATTCTTAATTGTCTTTAATGCTCTCTATATTTTGTGCACAATATATAAATAAACCTGTTTGAGTGATTTCATCTAACAGTGCCTGAAATTATTGTTTTGCCATGACAGGCCTTACTCTTAATGCTATGACAAACACTGCCATAGAATTCTCAACTTCTGATTTTTTTTTTACATGTGTAGGAAACCCTTAATGAACCACAGTTTACATCTTCTTCTTTTGCTAATTTCATAAGTGAACGTGTCATTAAGCACATCAGAACAAGTGTATACCATTCTCAGGCAAACACAATATGTGGAATGCCTTAATAGAGTGCTAAAAAAAAACATTCAGGCAGCACAAGCTACACAATGACCCTGGAAGCCTGCAGTTACCGAAATGCTTCACCTCATGCCACAACTGGTGAATCCGCTTTCCAGCTTCTCAGACGAAGACCAATGAGGATAAAACTGGACATCCTGCCTCCACCTAACGGGACAGTGATGGTGATGAACAGTATGGATATGTTAGAGACAACAAGGTTCTATAACAAGCCAAAAGTGCACGTTACACAAATGAAAAGAGAGGAGCCAAACCCACCAATGTCAATGTTGGCGCTACAGTCAGAGTGAGGAAGACTTTTCATATGGGAAAAGTAGAAACCCAGTACAACAATCCTTTGTTAGTAAATTGGCCTGAGTACATTCATCCTCAGTGATGAGAAAAGAAGGAATGCAGCATGACTTTTGCTTTGCTCCAATGAAACGCCACGAACTGATAGAGCAGAGGTCCCCCTCAGCTCAAAACAGACACAAAAATGAACTGTTCTGCAAGGAAACACATGAAAAACGTGTCTATTTACACTGTGGTCCAAAAACATGCACCAACCTGGACAAAAGACTATAGGATAAAATAATTTGGTTTAAAAAAAATGGATGTGAAAACAAGTGAAAGAATGTGAACAGAAGTCTTGTGATTTTGAGCTTCAGTTGTAATTCTGATAATGTTTTGTTTTCTGAAGATGACTTTATTTGCATCCACTAGCACATCTGTCAACTGAGTGGTTAGAGATAAATTGCAGACACTATTTAGCATTACAGTAATACTAATCTTTCTGAGAAAGTCCCTAACTTATTTACAACTTGTATTTCTTTTCTAAGTCTAAAAAATATGTTACAAAGTAGCTACATTGCTACAGATCACAATCCTATTTTGGTTTCAAAAGAATGAGAACGTTTATGTGGGTAACAGGGGAGATGTTGTTTTCTTAGCTTTACACAGTGAATACATTTGTCTTCTGTTTTGTCCCTGTTATTACTTGGACGCTACTGTGATAGCGTAGGACAGAAAAGACTGTGTTAAAGAAAATAATCGAGAAAGATTCAGAAAATGAAAAACAACTCCATATGCTGTTACGGCGTCTTGACACTTGACACTGTAATACCGAAGTAAAAAAACAAAAAGTTCTTGAGATTAACCATTGTCTTCTATTTATTTATTTACAGCTTACACAATATTTCTTTTGTTCTGCAGCAGAAAACAACCCTCTGATGTAAGAGCTTTGTGTTCACTGTAAGATGATCCTCAACAATCACATGAAGCGTTGCACAAGGAAGTCAGTTTAAATCCCCATTGCCTAACTTTGACATAACAAAAGGATGACTAACGAAAGTTCAGTGAATAGCAGCAGTGTTCTGTTCTCCTTTTTCATTCAGAACCCTCCATCCATCATCATATCAAACTAGCTTATGTCACAAGGGTTCCTGGTGCTTTAATCTCTCTTGTGTATCACTTCTGACGGATTAGCTGTCGTGCTCTGACACCACTTTGCCTTCTTGCGTGCCGCCACCTCCGGCTAATCCACAGCTCAAGCCCGCCGAGATGCAACTGAGTTTCATTTCATTTTGAACCAGGTTTTCCAGGACTAAGGAAGAAAAGAAGTGGAAATCATTAGAAACCAAGCCGTTTGCAAGAAGACTGGAAAAGCTGCATTGGATTGTTTGCAAGCTTCGAGTCTAAAAGGACTTTTTTAAAGTGATGTTCTGTCAAGTAGTTATTAGTAGCTTCTTAACGGCTGTGACATCAGTCATAGGGCACAGATTATGGAGAAAAGGGCAAAAGTCTTCATCCGGGCTAGCTAATGACATGGTTCCAAACATTTCATAACTCTAGACTGGAATATCATCAGGAACTGTGACATACAGCAGCTCAGTTTAAATTGATTACTTACGCCTGTGCACTGTCTTGTTGACCATACTGAAGCCTTGGTCTGGGTACTTGCTCAGGTCAATGTAGTAGTAGAACTTCAGTTCCTGCGGGTACTGAGCGTGGGGCAGGTTCTGCAGCACGGGAATCATTCTGTTGGACATGGGTCCCTCTGACAGAGCCTGGTGCATCATATAATTGCACCAGTCGTCCTGCACAAAGCTGGGGGTGATGAGCAGAGCCTGTATGTGGCTCTCCCTCACTGCCTGGCAGAACTCTGTGAAAACGGCTCCTCCTGGACAGGTGTCCCTTTGCCACAGGAAACACCTGAGACTGCGGGGCGCCTCCTCCAGGAACAAGACCAGGCGCGTGGCCTCTTCGATGTCGGTGAGGGCCGAGCTGTGGCACACAAACACGTCGTACTTTCGTCTCCATCTCAGCTCTGAGCTCAGCGCGACATTTGACTGCTGTGGTTTAAAACGGTCTGTCCTTACGGACGGTGATGTAGATGAAGACAGCGCTGAGACACTGCTGATGGACACCACTGGGTCTTCACCATCCTTGCTCCTGTCATGTTGGGTTGATTTAGTTTTGCCAGATTTTAAAATTTTTTGGAACCAACCTGTAAGCCAAGTAACAAAAACAATATGTTTAATTGATGACTTGATTGCGGGTTTTCAGACTAACAAATGTAATGTGTCAAGTAATGCAAACTTGAATGACTGCACGTTGCCCTCCATCATGCATTCCAAGGTTTCAAACAAACACGTCACACAATCAGTTAGTGCTCAGAGTATGTGTTGTGAAAAACTCTCAGCTACTACCACACCAAATTTTTAGCCGAGTATCTGTAAAATTGATCAGGTCATGAACATTTTTTGTGTTTGCTAAAGTCAGTGAGCAGCAGCAGCAGTGACATTGGCTTGACTCAAAAAGTTTATCAGGTTTAGCTGTACGTCCTGGGATCACTTTCTGAGAGTTTCATTAAATTGATTCATGAAAAGTGAACAAACACAGGGACACACATAAACAAGTACCAGATTGTCCATCTTTCATGGTAGCTGGTGATCAAAATAGAGAACAGTGTGTCAAAGGTGATAAAATACAAATTTTCACACCAAATGAGCAAAATAGGCATTCCACAAGGTTCAATTTTAGAATCATTGCTCTTTTTGCTCACCTGAAAGTTGTATTTTTAGTGCCAATGTACAACTTTACTGAATCGGCAAATAGTATAATCGTGTCACAGTGGTTTAAGAATCATTTATTTTGCCTCTAAATTGCACCAAGATGAAAAGTCTTCAATAATTTTACTGTTGTCACGGATCAAAAGGAAATCCTAAAAGTCGACGAGTTCAAATATTTGGGGGTTGTTTTGGATCCACATCCTAAATTTGAGCCTCATAATAGATAAGGGGCTACAGCCATTAAAATACATCTTTAGGAATTACAGTTTTAATATCAGACTTAAAAAAAAAAGACAGAAAGAGGAAGAACATCATAAGTATATCTTAAGAAAAAGGAAGGATTATTTAGTGGAGCATCGTGGGTGTCTGGCTTAGTCTGCTTTTCTGCTTGAATGAAACACTTTGTAGAAGGGTTTACATGCTGTCCAAAAGTTCAAAAACACCACTCTCTCTGCTACTGAACGATCCAGATCCAGTTCCAGAGCTTAAATGGGCTTCTGAAGGAGTCGTCCAGCTTCCAGCTCTACACACCAGCACAGAAAACAGCTATCACATACTTCTAACACATGACCACTGCATTGTGTTACATAAACTGATGGGCCAGCGACTCTTGCACTTCCTGTGGAAACCAGTGAGGTTTCAGATCTAATTTCTTGTGCTGCTGCATTCATGGTTATTTATAGACGTTAATCCCTTCCAGTTGATCCACAAGACATGCGGGGGGGGGATCCCAACAATTTCTACCATACGTTTTGTGTATGGGCAGTTTCCATCCAATTACTGACAAATAGCTTAACGTACAGTTAAGATAGATACAGTAGTTAATGATTTCAGATAAGCAAAATAAAAAACATTGATTGTAATGTTTACATGAGACGTCTTTGCTCACCATGCATGTTGTTAACACCATCATGCCTGTTCAGGTAAACTCCAGAGTTCTTCGTGTGAAATGATACATGGCGCTCCTTTTTGCGAAGGCTGCATAACGCAGAGGCAGTGGCTGAACAGACTGAAGCAAACACAAAGTAACTGAGATCACCCTGAAAGAAGAGGAAGTTACTGTTTGCTGGAAGAGACGCCCAGATCTGCGCACTCCGATTTCAAATGCAAAGTCCTTCGAATTCTACACTTGACTAAGCAGTGTGTAAATCCTTTGTTTAAAAAAAAAAAAAAAAAACACACACACATGGCCAAAAAGACACGTTCAGTTCGGCACAGCTGGACATCTGGGTGCCCAAAACAAATAACACTTCACTGGTTAGGATATGAATACATTTTTTATGCCCTTCTACCTTAAAGAATTAATAACAGGAGAAGGAAAACAGAAGTCTTCAATTTTGTGACGGCGAGGCAGCAAACAATACAACTTTTATTGTTACAATTTAATTGAACTTTTCTTTTGTTTTTAGCGGATACAGTGTTAAATTAACCTCAGTGTGAATATATTTTTGCAACGTTGATAAGACGGATTTTATCTTACATAACCAATAGCACTTAATATTTAACAGAAATAATACAAAGGTACATTAAAATTTAAAGAACTTTAAATGAAACATTTAACACTGAGATCCATTATTAAAAATATATCTGTGGGCTCGAGCACACCCAGAGTAAACTGCTTTTGGCCCCCACTATCAAACCTTTGACTTGATACAAGTACAAAGTCTTACATTTATGATGGCATGCTTTAGTGTACCTGCAACGATAACCCGTGCATCTTTGATATGTTATACAATACGTCCAGTGCTATCCAACAACATTCTGCTTTCCAGTTTTAACATTTACCCTGGTTGCAATGGGCTGTTTAGACTAATAAATAAAAAATGACATCAGTAATCTTCCAATTGTTGTGTGCAGAGAATTCATTTCACGGTCAAGGGACAAATAAAGTGTGGTGTCGAAACGAAATTCTTATTGTAAAAAATTAGGGGGTTGGGGGAGTGTAGATGTGAAAACGTTGAGTTATTAAATTGTGGATGAATTCAGTTCAGAAAAGAATTGCTAATGCTGTGCCTAAAAATGGAACTCTGTTGTAAAAAAAATCATTCAGGCAGTTATAAATTAAGTAAGAATATAAAGTGCGAAACACACTTCTGCTTTTCACTTCCCTTATTAACACAAGTGTCTATGGCGATTCTATTTTGAAATATTTGTTTTATTTAATGGCAGGTTCGTATGGAGGACAGCAATTCATTTGTCACACTATTTATTGATTCCGTAATTCATTTCTTAATTAATTTCCTTTTTTGAATTTATGAATTTAGTGTTGGTTTTGGCAGTTTCAGTACTCGGTAGATTTCACTGCTAGGATAACCTCCAGGGGAAATTCCCTAAAGCTGAAGTATTTGGACGAAGGAACAGATTTTGTAACTTTCATGTTCAGAAATAGCACGATTACCCCGGCAACCTAGATTGCCGAAAAAGTGTATTAAATGTAGTTAAAATTAAAAGTAACTTAAAATCATTTCGTTTTTAGGAGTACCGTGAGTTTTGGCTTTTAGAGTTAGAAAAACATTTAAAAACGGGCTTCTCGTAGCGGAGTGCCGTTTCCGGTGCAACACCGGAAGAGAACGTCACTTCCTGTCGGATCATCTGACGTGTCTAAAACAGTTTTCCACCGGTGTTGGGTTTGTGCTCGGGGATATTTATCGTACCTATTATTGTTTTCTGGTAAGAATTGAGGGTTTACCGCCAGGCAGTGCTTACATTAAAGTTACAGAAGCATTCGTGTTTTCCCCGCGGGCTTCCGTTTTCCCTTGTTTATCTCTTAATGTGTTTTTTATTATTAAATCCAGATACGTGGTGACAAGATGCTGGATTTCTTCACCATCTTCAGCAAAGGGGGGATAGTGTTGTGGTGCTTTCAGGGAGCCGGGGTCACTGAGTCTTTCACGGGGCCAGTGAACGCCCTGATCCGCTCGGTGATCCTTCAGGTGAGCCGCAGACAGATAAAAGACTTATTTTTTTATTCTTTTGAGGCGGTTGTGTCGGGTCGTCAAACTGTCAGCGCGGCTTAGCTAATGCTAAGCTAATGCTAACGGTTAGCAGACACGAGCGCCTAGCGTCAGGCTAATTGTGGAAGTAAACAAACTGCTTTTAGGATTTGGAGAACTAAGAGCCGCCTCGCGTTGCTGAGTTTTAATAAAAACCTCTTTCTACAATGACTTTACTCACGTTTGGAGACCACATCTATAACCACACGTTGAGCTCATGTTTATGTGTCAGCTGCATTGTTGTTGTTAATTTTTCCCTATCCCATAGGAGCGGGGTGGGAACAACTCATTTACCCACGAAGCTCTGAGTCTGAAATACAAGCTGGACAATGAGTTCGAGTTGATTTTTGTGGTAAGTCCGTGAAGTGCACGCCTCAGCGACTATAATGGAACCATGTAGTCCACAGGTTCACAAGCTTTATTTTTCTCTTGTTCGTTTCTCCGTCTGTGGCTGCCCAGGTGGGTTTTCAAAAGATCCTCACGCTGACCTACGTGGACAAGTTTATAAGCGATGTCCAGCGTCACTTCAGGGACCGCTATAAGAACGAGCTGGAGCAGAAGGACGCCATGAAGCTTCTCAACGGCACCTTCGAGTTCGAGGACGCCTTCAATGAGCTCCTCAGGTAAACACACACACACCAAAATCCAACTCTCTTACAGCTGATTCCTGTATTTAGTAAGACGGTAGTTTTGCAAACTTGTCTGACGCTACCAACTTCTTGGTAATGTGCGAGCCCTATATCAGGTTGTTAAGACTGATTAACACTGTTGGAAGTGTTGCAGTGTTTATGTTAGTCTGGTACATGTTCACAATTTGCCGCGTTTTTAAGTTACGCTAACGAAACCCCACTGCAGTACTGTTCCAGTGTCCTGTAATACAATAATGCCTTGTTTTTTTGTCCTTTTTTGTGTGTAAACCTGCGGTAAAAGATGAAAGAACGATCTGTGTATGGTTTACTATAGCGGCACATACATTAGTTTATAACACAAAGATTTAACGGAACTGTTTACATCAGATTTATTTGTCTTTGGTGATCTGATCACAAGTGGGCGGCTTTTTGTCCGATCTTTTTACATTTCGCAACATTCAGGGCCCTCGATAATCGTTCCGTGAGCCATTTGTTGACCGCTCTGATCGAGGTCAAGACAAACAGGGTAATCTTGACATCCGTGGTGCACTTCAGTTCAGTTTATTTATATAAGTGTTCATAAAATTCCTCTCCAAATCATAAATCTAATTCAACTACAAACAGTTAATCCAATCAAACTATAGGTGAATGCAGTCATCAGTATGTTCCAAAATGCTAACAAGTCAAAAGTGGTTTAAAGAAGACAGCAGACTGCATCAAAACATCCCTTATTCAGGGAGGAGACGGTGGAAAGGAACGACCCCTTCTTAACAAGAACGATCCTCCAGCAGAACCAGGGTTCAGGATGCGCGTCCGCCTGGCTTGGCCGCGTGGGACACTGACACAGAAGTGTTGGACCAGGCGTAGTTTCTATGGGAAGAGAAATGGGGAACACTCGAGCCTAATGGGTGTAAGAATTGAAAATGTGTCAAAAGGTAGTTCTGAAAAACCAAGCTCCATTTTACATTAAGGATCTTCTTGTTTTTTTTTTTGTTGTTGTTCTTTTTAACCAACAGAGCTCTTTGCTCTTCTTAGTTTTTAAAAGCAGAATGGGACACAGAGCTTTCAGTTATCAGTTTCTTTGTGGATCCAAGTTCCTGTTTCTGTCCCTGAGACACTCTGTCTACTTAAAGACTTTCCTTTCTGATCAGTCCTATAGTCAGGGTTGGTTTGGGTTTCCTGAGCTCTCCTTTAGTTCTGCTGCTAAAGGCTGAGACTGCTAGAGGACAGACTGACCACATTTCCTCTCTCCGCTGCTGTCTTCACTCTCTCTTAGTCTCCATATTTGTATTTGCTTTAAAGTTCCTCCTTTAAGCATAGCCAGGTCAGGTGAGGTTTGTTTCCTGTGGATTTTTTTTGCTTTAACCCGGTGCCTCCTCTGAGACAGAAAATCTGAAACCTGGAAGGCTCCTTATTATTGATTCCTACGTCAAATCACATGGCTCTTTTCTACACAAAGGATCAGAGGTTCTGCTCTGAGCTACACCAAAGCCGTTTTTCCATTGTCCCGTCTCAACACGACTCCATTTGCCCTCACTCGGCTCTACTCGGTGTCAGTGGGCTTCCATTTAGCTGCGGTCCGCCGCAATGTGGGCAGGCCGCTGGAAATTTACCACCAACAGGTACATAAGTGAAATAAAGTCACAAAACACTCACCATTCTGTGCCTCGGTTTCCAAAAAGTGCTGTAGCCGAGGCCACCGTCCTTCTGCCGGTCGGAGCCTGTAAATGAATTCTGCTGTCAGCCATCACAGCAACAACAGTGTGGATATATTATATATTTCAAAAGTAAATAACTAAAACGAATGCTGCAGTTGGGAGGTTTTTAAAATGGTGGCTTCCTTGGGAAGAAGACCCCCCCTCGCGATTGTCGTCACTCTGTGGCCAATCAGTGACCTGCAGTCTGCTGACGACAAATCTTCAGCTCAACTCGTTTGGTTCTACGAACAGAACCGAGGGCCAATCTCAGTCAATATTTATTGAAAACATACACAAATTAACCCTGGTCTTAGATGTAATGAGTCAAATCTTTCATATGTAAATATCAGTTACCTTTTCCCAGTTACACATTATACAGAATTTAAAACAAACATACTTTAATGAACAAATAACAATAAATCAAACTAAAAAGACACATCATTAGCATTCATTTTTCTCCTTTAAAGCAGCTAAAAAGCTCCTAACAAAAACCTGAAGATACAGCTACAAACATTTAACTTTGAAACAAGAAGACGATACAGTAAAAGATCATATACTTTAAAGCTGAGTCGTCATTACTCTGATGCACATTGACTCAAGTCAGATACCAGATATCATTTCTTGCCTTCAAGTTCATCAACAACAGCGTGTTCGGTCCCATTTGCTCCTCTGTTGCCTTCTCCACGTCAAAATCAAAGATGACTGAGAAAATTCAACTTTTCGACTTTCTTGGCTTTGACGAAACTGTCACAGGAAGACGTCACTAAACAAAATGAGAAGTGATAGACGCTCGATCCATCACAAACCGGAGGGCCGGATAAAATAATATTTAAATGTTATGAAATGTTACCAAGGGTCCGGATCTGGCCCACGGGCCTTGAGTTTGACACATGTGCTCTGAGCTCTGACCTGGGAATGACACTTCATCCGACTTAACTGATCCAGCTGCAAATCTGAAAACCCAGTAGGGTTTGTTACAGGTGCTCAGTCACTAGACTAAGCACCAGCAGCTGTACGAGCTAATAACATTGTATTTTTATGTATTCAAACATTGTAGAAAAGTATTTTCAATAACAGGGGCTGTGATGCTGATTTGAGATATTAACTGACAAAAGTGCAAATAGTTTATTACTGCAGCTACTGCCACGTGTTATGCAACTCTTAAATAATAATAATAAACTCTTAATGACACTCAACTATTTCGACCCCAGAATGGCGGAGGAGAGCAGTAAAGGCCGAGGCCCCGCCCCCATGAGGTCCTTCAAGGAGTCGGAGAAATCCCAGAAAACTGTGAAGTCAATGATTGAGACGAAGGGTGGGGACAAGGGCAAGGAACAGGGGGGCAAAAAGAATAAAAATACCAAAAAGGAGGGTAAGTGCTGCTCTTCACGGTACAAAATAAAAGCGAATTCTAAACGCCTATCGCGTCAAACGTCGGACTTGTAATGTCTTCCAGCTCCCGCAGCTGAGCCTGTCAAAGTGGACCAGGGCAAGACTCCGCCCACTGGCCAGAAGACGGTTGTGAATGGTAACCAGGGTTTGACCCCTGAGGAAATCCTGCAAAAAAACCGAGAGAACTTCATCCGCAAGCGCATGGGAACGTCCGAAAAACCCAAGTACTTCTTTTTTTTTTTTTTTTTACTCAACTGACACACACACACAAAAATATAATCAGCAGCATCAGAGCAGTTATACTAATCCTTTTTTTTTTCTGATATCTGTGCTCGCAGCAAGTCCCCAAAGCCTCAAAAGCCAAGAGAGAAACAAAATCGTGTTTGGAACAACGGCGGCAGCAGCACCAAGGAGCTGGATTACAGCAAGAACGGCGCCGCCTCTCCCGGTGACGGTGAAAAGAGCCCGGAGGCGCAAATCAGCCCGGTACGTGCACGCTCTGCTCCACGTTTCCGAGGTTTCCGAGGCGCCGAGTCGCCTGCGTTACTCCCCGTTCGTGACGCGGAAGTTAAAGGTGTTGGATTTGTTGTTTCAGGACATGCAGCTCAACTCCATGAAAGGAGACCTGCTGTCTGTGGACTACGAGTCCAGTGATGATGAGGAGGAGGAGGAAGAGGAGGAGGAGGAGGGAGTGGTTGTCAGTGAAACGAGCAAGACGAGGTAACAGAGTGTTTACTTTAGAGTCTGTCGGGCATTCGGGAGTTTGTTCCAGGTGTAAGTTGTAACCTCGAACATATTTTTTTATTTCCCTCAGCCCCAAAAAGGGCGGCGGCTTTAAGGGGATGTTCGGGATGTTGAAGGGTCTGGTGGGCTCCAAGAGCCTGTCGCGGGAGGACATGGAGCCGGTGCTGGAGAAGATGAGGGACCACCTCATCGGTACGTTTTTTTTTTTTAACGCAGTCTGAATTCCGCAGAGCTGCGCTGTTTGCTAAGCGTTGTGGGGTTTGTTTGTTTTTTTTTTCTTTTTTCTGGCACCGCAGCGAAGAATGTAGCAGCCGACATCGCCTCGCAGCTGTGTGACTCTGTTGCCAAAAAACTGGAGGGAAAAGTCATGGGCACATTCACCAGTAAGTACACTTTTATTATAGCTACTTGCCGCAAGCACAAGCCTGATGGTTGGCTTCTTTCGAGAACTGTCAACATAAACAAGGTGATTACAACCATGTATTTTAGCCATGATTATCATGGGAAAACAACAACGAAAAAACCCTTAAATAAGATCTTCCGCTCAGTTTTATTTGCACAGAATGCCTTTGAAAATGCTGCTCTGTGGAGATTTGTGCATAAAGTAGAAAACAGCCCTCCCAGTTGCTGACTTTCACACTTGGCAGATGCGTGATAGCGTTTTGGTGTGTGAGAAATCTATTATTCTTTCTCTGTGTGTGTGTAGCTGTGGCCTCAACTGTAAAGCAGGCCCTGCAGGACTCGCTGGTGCAGATCCTGCAGCCCAAGCGCAGGGTGGACATCCTAAGAGATGTCATGGAGGCGCAGAGCCAGCGCCGGCCTTTCGTCATTACGTTCTGTGGGGTCAACGGAGTTGGCAAGTCTACTAACCTGGCAAAGGTGAGTTTGATGGTTTGTGCACTGTTGAATATTCCACCGCGTCTCTTTGTTACTGTAAACACCGGACAGTTACATTAGTGTCTTTAGTTCTGTTAAATGCCAAATAATGGGGTTGAGTAACTCGTAAATCCAGACACTTCCTGTAGATATTTCAGTTGTTTGGGGAGGGGAATATGCCGACAGACCGTGACCTTCAGCGTGCAGCAGGGCGGCTCACAGCCGAGCGTGAAGCGGTTCTGTTCTCAGCTGGTAAAAGGTGGAATGCCGGCCGGGGAAGAGTCTTTGTTCATGTATCTCTGGGGCTGTTGTTCACGAGTGATGGTAGGATGGAGCGGGAGACGGATCGACGGAATAGGGCCTTACTAAAGTCTTCACCCCATCTATGCAAACAAGTTGAGATTTATTCTATGATTTTGTCAACAGCGGCTTTCTCTTTGCCACTTGCTCATAGAGTTTAGACAGATGAAGAACCTGGACATCAGTTGTTGTAGCTCAGTCTCTGGAGCTTGGAGCTCCTTCAGAGTCACAGGTGTCTTGGTGGTCTCTCTCACTATTCTCCTTTTTCACAGTCTGTGAGGACGGTAGATTTACACGTCCCATATTCCTACGTTTCTTGACGATGGATTTAACAGAACTCCCGGGAATGTTTAGGACCTTTTAAAATCCTTCTGTCTCCATCCTAAGTTGAATTAATTAGGTTTACATAACTACTTCATTTACATTAAATATTTGTATTTACTCTGTAGAAACTTGGCTGCACTTTGACACTGAAGGGTTTTGTAAAAATAGTTTTTGTAAAGAAGATAAGAAGATAATTATAGTAATCATGACTGATTTATGACAGCAATAAAAGCAGCCTCAGGGATGAGAGGAGCTCAGAGTAGAGCATCTGCCCCTCATTGAAAAGACAGCTGAGGTGGTTCTGGTGGTTCCTGGTCCTCCAGGAAGAGCTGGATCGTCCCCTTTGGAAAGAGGGACGCCTGGATTTCCCTCCTGGACCATTAGGCTCCACAACCCGACAGATCAATGGAAGAAAATAAACAAATGGATGAACTGATGGGGGTGGGGCGGCACACAGGGCAAAACATTTCTTCAGCTTCATGTCGTCGTATGACAGTTTATTTGTTAAAGGTCTTTGTCGCGCAGCTATTTAATAAATTTTCCAGCCGAAGGAGGTGGGGAGAGTAAGCGAGCACGGACAGGTAAACAGATTGTGAAGCTGCATCTTGTTCATCATCCTGTAACTCTGTCATCTGGGTCCAGATCTCCTACTGGCTGATGGAGAACGGTTTCAGCGTGCTGATCGCGGCCTGCGACACCTTTCGGGCCGGAGCTGTGGAGCAGCTTCGCACTCACCAGCGCCGCCTGAACTCCCTGCACCCCTCGGAGAAGCACGGCGGGCGCACCATGGTGCAGCTCTACGAGAAGGGCTACGGGAAGGACGCCGCTGGAATCGCCATGGAAGCCATTGCCTACGGTAAAAGCATTTAATGTCTTAAGTGCGCTGCGCCTCGGTGACGACCATATATGGGATATCCTCACACGCTGACCGTGTTTTGGGCTCCCTCAGCTCGCAACCAGGCGTTTGACGTGGTGCTGGTGGACACCGCTGGGCGAATGCAGGACAACGCCCCCCTGATGACAGCTCTGGCCAAGCTCATCGCCGTCAACATGCCAGACCTAGTGCTGTTTGTTGGGGAGGCGTTGGTGGGCAATGAGGCAGTTGATCAGCTGGTAAGACCACCGACGGTTAGATGGCTTTGTTGGGGTGGTGTTCATTCGGACTTGACGATCCTATGCCGATCATCACTCAGTAAAAGTCGATAAGAATGAAGTGCTGCACCCTGAAGTGACTCTCATTGTCCTTTAAAATTAACAATTATTTTTTTCCCAGAAAGATCTGGTTTAGTTGGCTCACCATTCTAAAATTACAAGCTCAGAGTTCAAATTACTATCAGAATACGAAAACAAAACAAAAAAAGTCAGAATCAACACATTACAAGAGCAACGTTCAGCTTAAGAGTTGCATAACAAAAAGCTAACAAGCTACTTGTGATGCTAAAACTGTCCAGCAGAGGTTAGCGCAGCTCCAGTATTCTGCTTCTCAGCTCCACAGTGTGTGTGTTTGTCTCCCACGGACGTTTCCTCCCCCCCACACGCTCCTCTGACTCCGAACGCCACTAAGCTGACAAGCAGATCTTTTTTTTTTTAATGCATGTTATTTCCACGCCGGTCAGATTTCACCTGAATAATTCGTCTCGTCCTCAGGTGAAGTTTAATCAGGCTCTGGCCGACCACTCCATGTCCGACAAGCCTCGCCTCATAGACGGGATTGTTCTCACCAAGTTCGACACGATCGACGATAAGGTAAATATTATACACATTTAAATTCCCGCCAGTGACGTCTCCGAGCGTGGCCGTTTTAAAAATGTCTTTAAAGCCAGCGATTCGTCCTTTTAGGCTCATGAATATTTTGCAGCTCATGCGTCATGTCCTCTCTCCCCCCACCTGCGATAGGTTGGCGCAGCCATCTCCATGACTTACATCACAGGCCAGCCGATCGTGTTCGTGGGCACGGGTCAGACGTACAACGACCTGCGCAGCCTGAACGCCCGCGCCGTGGTCGGCGCCCTGATGAAGGCTTAAACGCAGCTGCATGCTCCGCGTCCGTCCGTCCGCCCGTCGTCTCAAAAGAAGCCAACTGCACCTTCGCCGAGCTGCCGCGAGATGCTCCAGGACCCCGCTAACCCCTTCCACGCTCGCGCACTGCCCATCTCTGCATCAAACCAACGAACGAGCGAGCGAGCGAACGGACTCGAGGATTCGACAGACGCCGCGCCTCAACGGACCGTTTCCCCGACAGAGCCAGAGGGAGCCTCCCTTTGGGTTACCCCCTTCCAACTTCTGGGCCAAAATTTGAAAGCACCTGAAATCAGCTGACGTTAGCGACATTTTAGCTGGACCTTGACTGAACCCACCGGTTTACCGGCGCACCACAGAACAGACTTTGTGAGGCATTTTGTCTCTGTTTCTTCCTCTTTGCGGAACAGGAAGCGACCCGTTCCAGAGGAGAGCTCAGCGACCGTAGTGCCTCTCTGTTAATCTCCTAATTAACAAAAAAACCCCATTAACCAGTAGCTGACCTCTAAGAATGCCGATCCAGATGTGAAACCCCCTCGGCTGAAACTAGATTTGACAGGTTAGCAGACGTTGGGCAAAAATTGCTAAAAAGATTTAAAAAAAATAAAGAAATAAATTATTAAAAAGCGCAGTCTTAATTTGTGAATCAGATCGGTACGTCAAACATTCAGAACACTATTTATTACCCTTTTATTTCCCCCTTAAGCTTAAAACAGTTTACAGATCTTTCTCCTATAAGATCCAGACTTTTCTGCGTCACCGTTTAAGAGCAAATTTGTTTAGTTTTGTCGGGGACTTCGATACCACAACATACGATTCATTAAACTTTTGGGACCCTTTCAATCAATCCCTCCTCCCCCCGTTTTGATTTATTCTTCGATTTATCAGAAAAGCAGCGTTTTAAAGCCCTCTTTTAAACTGTGGTAGTGCAATAGGAGACGAGCGAGGGTTGTGCTGACATTTACCTAATTTATGAGAATGTAAACATTTCTAAATAAAGCTGCTATGTGCTGAGAACGGCCTGTTTTGTTGCATCACTGGGGGTGCTGAGGGTACTACACCACCCCCGTACTATTGACATCTTGCTTGTCATCCATAAATGATTAAAAGCAGTGGCGGCTGGTGGGCTAACAGGTATATAATAAAACTAGATCTGTTAGCTACACCTGCTGTTAGCCAGACCTTTCACTGAAAACCAGCTCACAGAAAAACTGCTTTTGCCGTTTATCCTTTTGCTGGATTTGAATATCCTTTGGTCCGTTTTGACCCCCAACCTCTTCACTTCCAGATTTCCCTCCAAAGACATTAAGGTAAACGGGTGAGAAATTAAATAATCGTAACTACTCAGTCCAAACCAAGCCACGCCCACATACGCTTGTGCTCGAGGCACATTATCATCCGTTCACCCTCATTGGCTGAACTAAATCAGCCCAAATGAGCAGCAAACCGAGGGGGCGGGACAAGACGCCTGTCAATCATTCTTTTACCATGAAATTAGATAATGGTAATGGGAAATGGCTTGTATATGTATAGCGTTTCATCTACTCCTACAGTCATTCACCCATCCACACACTGACGGTGGTGAGCTACTGATGTCCAGTTACAGAAAAAGCCACTGATCACATTAAATGATCGGGGCTGAGAAAAACTAGTCCTTTGGAAAGACTCTGGGTTTTAATTAAGACTGTTTGGCACCAGTTTCACAGAATGTGATACGATATTTTTAATTAGTGTTTATTAGGTATTTTCACATTTTTAATGTAAACACCAGGGACCAGCCACTGATACCGGCTGTCCCTGATTAAAACTCATATCCATTAATGCTGCGAGTTTATAATCTAATGATATTAGACTTATTAATAGTGTTCAGAGAAGTACAGCTTCTCACAGCTATGATCAGCAGACATACAAATATGACAAGACTAATGGGATACCTGGTTTTTATTTTATTTTGAAAATAACTTATAAATACTATACCAGAAACACATGCAAGTTTAAAAAATACAAAAAGCATACAAAGGACATGTTTTAGCACAGGAGGGACCCGCTCTCTGCTATGACAACCCTCCCTGACCTTAACTGGAACACGAGCTCAGTTACATAAAACAAAAATAAAAACAAAAAAACCCAGCTTGTTTTCAGCGAGGAGACGTGCTGCAGGTCGCCACTTCGAGGTGACGTGGATCCAGATTCAACCGAATGGTTCTTTTGGGGGGGAAGGGGGGGTCGTTGGCAGACCTCAAAACCCACCAGGGTTTTTCTTCTGCTCGTTTTATCCCACGTCTTCAAAAAGATGAGTAAAATAAACAGTCAATAATAAAAATCAGACTGAGTTCCACTCTGCAGACCTGTGGAGGAGAATGACCGAACCAAACTGAGCAGCTGTTAAGAACAACAGCTCGGAGCAAAGAAGAACAAAAGTGGATCGGTGTGTGTGTGTGTGTGTGTGCTCCGTTCAGAAGAAAGTACCAGCAGTTTGTTCAGCACAAAGAAAGCTGAGAACACGCTTCAGTTCACTATCTACCAGCAGAGGAGAGAGAAACAGAGTCTGTGTGAAGTTTTTAGGGATTCTGAAAACGTCTTTTTGGTGTCAGTTGCTTCTCAAAGTCCTCAAGAAGCACTCGGTCCTAACCTTGAAGGAGGCTTTTCTGTGCGTTGAAGCCATTCTGCTGTTCCTCCACGTTTTGGGACGGAGACCCTGAGGAGGAAAAAAAACAAACAAATACACGTAAGATGCCTCCTCAAAGGGAGCTCATCGAAGAAAGATCTGCTGAAAGTGCTAAATGTTGCGTGTTTGGGAGGCTCAGCTACTACCACCCCAAATTTAAACCCAGCTGCTAGTGAAGTTGACTGAGTTATAGCCATTTTGTCTGGTCTAAGGTGAGCTGACTGGGGTGGCCATCTTGAATTAGGCTGACTCAAAAGGTAAGCGGCTAATACTTTTCGGAAATCTGTCCAGTCCTCCATGAGATGTTTTGCTAACAGAAAGACGGGGACAATGATGCTGTTTGAATCAGTCAGTGGTCAGAGCAGAAATCGCAGATGGACTTTTGGCTACTACCACCACTCCAAATCTGAGGTGAATCTGTGTAAAATGTAAATAAAAACAGAACGCAACCAGCTGCAAGTCTCATAAATCCAGATTTTATTCACAACAGAACATGAGGCACATGAAATGTTAAAAAAACTAAGAAACTGCACTATTAAAAAAAGTTGGGACTGGGGCAACAAAAGGCTGTAAAAGTAGACTGTATGAATAAGAAACAGCTGGAGGAGCATTTAGCAACTGACTAGGTTAACTGGCAACAGGTCAGTAAGAGGAGTGGGCATAAAAACAGCATTTTACAGAAGCTGAATCTATCAGAAGTAAAGATGGGCAGAGGTCCACATGTCTGAAAGAAAAATGTACAATAAGGTCCCTGGACTCAGGAACACGTCCACAAACAGCTCACTGTAACATCCACTAATGCTGCTTAAAGCTCTATGAGGCAAAACAGATACATGTGAACACCATCAACACCAGTGATTCCCAACTCCGGTTCTCGAGGAACACCATCCCTACATGTTTTAGTTGCTTCTCTGCTCTGACACACCTTATGTGAGTGACTGAATGATTAACAGGCTTCTGCAGAACCTGAAGACCTGCTGAAGAGCAGAGGAACAACTAAAACATTCAGGATTGTGTTCCTCAGGGACTGGAGTTGGGGAATCACTGCTCTAGAAATTCTGCTGTCTTCTCTGGACCAAAGCTCATTTAAAATGGACCGAGGCAAAGAGGAGAACTGTTCTGTGGTCAGACAAATCGAAATGTGAAGTTCTTTTTGGAAACCGTGAGGCTACGTCCTCCGTACTAAAAGCACTGCCCAACAAGCCTGCCTCTCTGATGGTATGGGGGAGCATTAGTGCTTATGGCATAGGCGCCATCAATCCGGACCAATATATATACAAGTTTAGAACAGCATATGATACCATCCAGCAAAGACCCAGGACTGTTCAGCAGCTAGAATCCTCCATCAGACAAGAATGGGACAACATTCCCTCTAAAACCTCCAGCAGCTGCTCTCCTCAGGTTCCAGATGTTCACAGACTGATTGTAGAAGAAGAGGTGGATAGTAGGAAACATGACCCTGTCCCATCTTTTTGAGACATGTTGCTGCCATCAAATTCAAAGTAACCTCATTATTTAAAGAAAAAAAATGTACCATTTCTGGGCGGCACAGTGGTGCAGTGGTTAGAGCTGTGGTTTACATGCATTACTCCGTGTACTCCACTGCCTGTTAGGTTCACTGGTAATTTTAAATTGTCTCTAGGTGTGAGGGTTGTTTGTCTCCATGTGTGCCTGTGATGGACTGGAGACCTGTCCAGGATGTCCCCCCGTCTCTCGCACAGTGATGGTTGGAGATCAGCGTCCCAGAAAAGAGATGCGGGTAAAGAAAATGTTTAAACATCTGATGTGTCCACCACGAAGAACATGAATTTATGAGATCTGCAAATCATCGCATTCTGTTTGTATTTATATTTGACACAATGTCCCCACTTCTTCAGAATTCGAGTTGACTGAATTAGAGCCATTTTTTGTTTTTATTTTGCCTTCAGCGGTGGGCGATAACGACACAAGGTGCCGAAACAAAACAGTGGGACCAAACTGGCTCCCCTTACCCCAGCTGTTGGGGGCCACGTCCCGGTTGCAGATCTCATTGGCCAGCCTCTCAAAGTACTCCGGCAGGTCGGCGTACTCGTCTCCGTAGGAGATGACCTTGATGCCCTTGTCCAGCATGTTGTCGCGCAGCTTCTTGAACTCGCCCACGTCTTCCCGCCGCACGAGCATGAAGTGCTCCAGGTCGGACTTGTGCTTGACCGCCTCCAGGAACAAGGCCTGGAAGGTCGTGTCGTCCACCGTGCGCCCGCAGCCCAGAAACACGAAAGACTTGGTCTCGTACAGCTTCTGGATCTCACGCTGTCGAAAAACACACCAGGAACACTCAAAGCATCTGTAACCTTCAGATGGTGTGCAGGAACTTAAACAGTAACAAAACACATGACTGAGTCCTGACTGACTTTACTGAAGAAGATGAAACAGAGTTGTTAAAGCTAAAAGATGATAAATGCTAGCTAAAAGCTATAAATAGGAAAATGCACGTAGAAAACGCTAGCTAAAAAATACATTCAGCAATCAAGTTGCTAAAAGCTAAAAGTAGCAAAAAAACAGAAAAAGTTAAGCTAAAAGAAGCAAAGTGATAAATAAAGCTAAAGAAGCAACAGGGTAGCTAACAGTAGCAATATGCTAGCTAAAAGCTAAAGTAACAAAATGCTAACTAAAAGCTTAAAATGGCAAAATGCTTGATAAAAGCTGAAAGCAAGAAAAGGCTAGTGAAAAGCTAAAATAGAAAAGGCCAACTAAAAGTAGCAAAATGCTACCTAAAAGCTAAAGTAGCAACATGCTATGTAAAAATAGCAAAAGGCTTGCTAAAAGCGGAAACTAGCAAGTCTACCTAAAAGCTAAAGTAGAAAAACACTAACTAAAAGTACCAAAAGGCTAGCTAAAAGCTGAAAGTGGCAGAATGGTAGCTAAAAACTTAAATTAGCATAAAAAGGAAAATAGAGCAGCTATGAAGCAGTCGTCAAAAAGAACAATTGTCTTCACAAGGAAGTGAAGACAATTTAATGTATATTTATGAAGCAAATATTTCTAAATAAAGTTAAATATTTTGAAACTTATAAACCTTAGAAAAACAAAAAGCCCTAGCACCCGTCTCCTGAATTAGCTGAGAGTTTTGATATATGATTGGCCAAAAGAGCAAAAAATCTGCACACATAGTTAGACGTACAAAGAGGTGAAAAGTAGGAAAGTGTGGTGTGAGTGTTTAATCCGTGTTCACGCAGCGCTCACCATAACCTCCGTGTTCCTCAGTACATTCTGGTAGCCAGCAGGGTGCAGCACAATCCCACTGGGGTTGGTGTAAACGCCGTGGATGTGCAGAACACTTAACCTCCGCTTCTCCTGAGCCCACTCCAGCACCTGGACACACACACACACACACGCAAGCATTTAACACTTCACTGCACAAAATCCTGTTCAGGCTGGGTGGGGAGTGAAGTCACTAAACAGTAAAGGGAGAGGATGTTAGCCCTGATGGAGGCGAGGCATAAATACCAGGACTGAGAGGCAGCGAAGTCCCGCTCAGATCCAATCTGGGTACGATTAAACAATGAAACCGATGTGCAACGGTAAATTAAGGGGGTGTGGTTTCAAACGACACGACTGGACAGCTGACCGTAAAGAAAATGGATGGAAAGCTGAACGGAGAGACAAAAATAAGCGAACGTATTTTTTCAGTCTTCAACAAAAAGCAAATATTTTTTCAATCTAGAAAACTCCACATCAGCCGATCGACCGCTTGTACTTTAGCTTTTAAAATCAAAGAACTCATTCCAGTCAAAGTCTTATCTTTTCCTCTGAACTCAGCCAACGAGGAACTTCACTTGTATGCACACGTCATAAAAGCAACTCTCACAGTTCTATATGTGAGCTGAACCACATAATCATGAAAATAAAAAATGGACGTTTACAGCAGATACATCCATCTTAATAGGAGAGTAAAATTCAGACCAACACAACATACAAGTGCTCACACCAAATCAGGCATAAGTGACCTTTGCACGTGTCTGATAGAAGGAAGGAAAAAAAGAAAAGAAGCTGACTGCATGTGTTGTGGCCGAAGAGATCAATTAGTGCCACGGCACAGCTGGGAGCAGCGGCTACCTTCTTCTCGTCGGTCAGATCTAAAGACTCCAGCTTGGTGCCCTGGTGGGCTGCGTAGATCTCCAGCAGGTTGTCGAAGTTGGTGGTGAGCACCAGCGCGCCGCTCTCCATCAGCTGCAGGACCGAGCGCAGGAGGTGCTTCCCCGCGTGCTCCATCTTGCACTCCAAGTCGTCGAACACTTCGTACAGGCAGTCCTTGAAGAACGTGGATCGCACGTTTCCGGTCCTCTAAAAAAAAACCAAACAAACAAAAAACAAAACGAACGCGGGGAGTTATTGACGGCACAGTTGTTTCTTTACTCTTTCACAAACACAAATACGTCGGTTCAAAGTCTATGCTGCCGCTCTGACGACACTTTAAAATGTCCAGTTGAGATTTTTATAGCTCTTCTGTTTGGGTAAAAGTGTCACACAGACGTGTTGGGATGTGTCTGAACGTGAACATAATTGCTGTTATGGCTGCTCGAGATAACCGTACAGAAAAGAAAAAGCTTTGACGATTAGGCCTTTAATGTCCCCGACTTATGATGCATATGAGGAGGATGTATATGATATTTATGCGTGCTGCTAAAGGAGACTGACTTGATCTGCTTAGTTTAAACAAATCCCGTCATAAACTCGAGGCAGGGAGTGTGTGTGCGGAGGTTCATGAAAGCAACCTCACACACATCTGTGCCAAACACCGTTCGTGGCTCCAGCAGCTCTCAGTCCACTTAAGAGATTATGTACCGTGACCGCGTGGCGTAAAGCTCATCCTTACCTGGCAGAGCGTGTTGTAAAAAGGGTGGGGGTTGGGGGTGTGGGGAGGATGCAGGCAGGCTAAGAATAGCAAAGATGCAGTGACCAAGGTGATCCTCGCTAGAAGGAAATGCTCCGCTGACTTCTACAGATTACAGCTCTAATGGGCTGAACAGCAGGAGGCCTTTCCACAGGAACAAGCTCATTATCCTCATCTAGTGTCCGCGGCGTCCATCCCGATCACCCTGTCCTTGGACCGGCTCGCCACTTATGTAAGAAGCGGCTAAAGAACAAGTAAACAATAATCGCCACTAAGGTCTGAACTGAGAAGCACGGAAGCTGAATGATCTGCAGATCCCAGTGTGACGGATCCAGCAACACATCCCAATACGTTGTATAAAGTCATTTTATTAACTTTTTTTTTTATTTCAGGAACACTTTAAAAGTGGCAGCTGGCACTTAGCCTGTGTGTTACTGAGCAATAAAGTGCGCAAGAGTCATATGGTAGCTTCGTAAAGAAATCGTTTCGTTTTATTAGCCTCTTATGCCTCTCGTGCTTTTCAACACTACCCTTAATTAGTTATTACGAATAACTGACCTCAGGGCGTTCTTTGTCGGTAAAAACCTCCACACCAGAGATGGTTCTGGGGTGTTGGTCAGGGGTGTTAGTTTTTTGTTATCGGAGCATTTGTAATTAAAGCTCAAACCTTGAGGATTATCACCAAAGAATCAGATTATTCCAAAATTAAACAACCATTTCAACAGCTGCTCCATCGGCTCACATGTGTTTCGTTCGCTTTCCTGTAGAAACGGCTGAAAAAGGTGTCGGGATTCATCGCGATGGCAGAGGTTTCGTTTCGGCTCGAGTTCGTCGCTCCCGCCGCACCCAGTCGAAGAGCACGGGAAAACCGAGCTGACACGCAAAAATCCATGAAAGTGGGTTAAACTCCCCCAGCCCAGGGTGGCTGGAATTAACCAGGTGGCTCACACTCTTACACTAAGTAGGCATTCCTGGGAATGAGTGATGAGAAGAAAGCAGGTCAGTAAGACACAGCTATTGGATTTGGTGCCGAATGTTCTTTTCGTGACCCGAGGTAACACGTGGTAAACCAACCGTCTCGAGCCAGAGGGCAGGAAACGTCAGAGTATTTGTATGATGAAGAGAAAAGATTTGCATGTGGGTTATGTGTCTGTAGTCGTGCTCATATTTCCTGCTGTACATCACTGTATGCTCAGGTGGAGCTTTAAATCCGTCTGAATGGAAACTCTGGGTTTGTGTGTGTGTGTGGGGGGGTCTAGTTCACATTATTCCATGCTTGTTTGTTTTTGTTTTTTTTTTAATTATCATTTTCTCTCCTCGGATCTGCTGTGCCAGAACCCGCTGTGTCTGTAGCCGACGGGAGTGGGCCCGGCGTCTGCGCAACTGTGGGTTGAAATAAACACGATGGCTGAAGCCATAAAAGCGCCGCCTGCTCCCTTTGTTCCGACGGGATGGGGAGGGAGGGGGTGGGGGCTGAAACAAAGCGTGTTTTTATCAATGTCAAAGGTGCGATGAGACATGACTAACACAGGAGGCAAACGGTGTTTAAGACTCCCATCTGCCAGCGCCGCTCCAGATCAGTCCGGTTCAGCTGGGAGGGAAAAAAAAAGAAGAAAAAAAAAAAGTCTCTCTCCACTTGTTTTTTCCTGGTTTTTTGACTGAAACTCCAAAAAAGTGTTGCCCGTTTGTCTGAAAAAGAACGTGAACGCCTGTAGGGCTTTGAAAGAGTCTTGTGTAAAGATCTTGTTATGACTGTGCGGCTGGATGGCGGGCATTTCTGTGCGCTTTGGTGCAACCTTGTTCGATTCATTACGTGGAGACACTTATCTTCCTCGCCATAACCTGTGAGACTCCCTTCATTTTGACTTCATGAATACTCCTGTTGTGTTTGTCACTTCCCCTAAGGGTTTGGTATTAAGTTAGCCTACCTCTCACCCTCTCCTCCGTTACATTATTTAACGGTCTATTGTCTATTTTCCTATCAT
Source organism: Kryptolebias marmoratus (assembly GCF_001649575.2). NCBI lineage: Eukaryota > Metazoa > Chordata > Actinopteri > Cyprinodontiformes > Rivulidae > Kryptolebias > Kryptolebias marmoratus. Next base: position 21,378,955 of record NC_051431.1, read on the forward strand.
CTGTTCCCTTTTCAGGGGTCCCCACAGCGACTTGTCCTCCTTCGTCTTAACTCTGTCTTCTGTGTCCTCTGTCCTCACTCCAACTGCATCCATACAGCTCCTCTTCGGCCTTCGTCGCATTATTTACCGGCCTGTTGATAATGTACGCTAAAGGCTAAACTGAGAATGTCTGCTGCGATCGAATAAGTTTCCTACGTTTTAACAGCGCCGCTCAATTCAAGGAATGAGAGCGTGCAGCAAGATGGAGGCAATAATCTCTATAGAGCACATTTAAAGCAAACAAATGAGACAATCAGTAAACCATACCTCCCTCAATAACACTGTTATGGATTCTTATGCGATTAAAAAGTGTCATATTGTGATATAAATAATACGATGCCACAATGGGTTTATGATCCCGAGCAGAGTTGCGTTTACACACTGATGCATGAAGCGGCGGACTGAGTGCCATTTTAAGCTGTTCTTCAGCTGCTGCAGCCACCGGATGTCTCACTCAAACGCAGCTATGAGAGCAGTAACAAACACAATATGATTGTTTCAAAGCCAAGACAGAAATGCTGCGCGTTGCCTTGGTCTGGGTCAGACAGCGGCACGTCGACGGAACTAATGGACCCAGCGAGGGTTAGGACGGCGTGTTAGCCTCCCAGAGCGACTTCAGTAACACGGAGCAGGTTTGGCTTCAGGAGGACGGGCCTCAAACAACATCTTATAAGACGTGCAAGACAGCTGCTGCTACTAAGGGTAGCAACAAAAACAAACTTGTTTCCCCATTTTCAAGAAAAAAACAAACAAACACTATAGAGTACAACGAGGTGGTGACAGAAGTAGCTGAGTGTGCGGTCCGAAGGTAAACAACTCAAAGCATTATTGTTATTATTTACTGACTGCACTTTGAGAGTTTATGGAAATGACTGTTGCCCTGACATATTACTTAGCTGATTCATACTGACTACACACAGTACCTATAAAAAGTATTCACCCCCGTGCACGTTTTATGCCCTTTATTGCTATCAAAAAAATCAATCAGTCAATATAAATAAGCTTAAAGTAAATAAAGTGACTGTCCTAATTCAGCTCAGAGAAAAGCTTATTAAAAAGTACAAGTCAGGGGATGGAGACAAGAGGATTTCAAAAGGTCCTAAACATCCCCAGGAGTTCTGTTAAATCCATCATCAGGAAATGGAAGGAATATGGGACGTGTAAATCTACCAAGAGCAGGCCGTCCTCACAGACTGAGTGCAGGAAGGAAAATAGTGAGAGAGACCACCAAGACCCCTGTGACTCTGAAGGAGGTCGGAGCTCCAGCAGGTGAGAAAGAAAGCCACTGCAGAAGAAAACTCAGCTAGAGTTTTCCAATCTCTAGGTGAGATTTAATGATTTATGACAGCAATAAAAAGGTAAAACATCCCTGTTTGCATTAGTGTTTGAGGTCACTTTTGTCAAGTGATCTTAAAGTTTTTGGAAGCTCTAACCGGTGTAAAATGTTGTGTTCGTAGGTGGAACTAAACCGCAAGACCCGATCTAGCCTTTAATGCAAAAGTTCAGATTGTTTTTATTAGAAACATCTGATTTATCATGAATAAAATCACTGCAGTGCAGGTTTATATGAGATGTAAGCTGTTAATATGCTCTTAATCCTGGTTTAAAGAGGAAAGTCATCTGGCTGCTCGTGCTCGTCTTCCTTCTGGTACTTTTAAACACAATTATATGAGAAACACGAAGCCTGGTCACTGTGTGTTCCCCATTAACCTGCTGTGTGAGCACCTATGGAACATCAAGTTTCAGAAGTTAAAGGTTTTGTAATGAGAGGAGGTTAAGATGTCTTGATGTAAACTTGTGGAAGTCGAAACAAAACATCCTGGCTGAAGGGAAGGAAGGACCTTGTGAGAGGCAGATTTAGAGAAGGGAAAGGGAAAGAAGAAGAAAAAGGCAACTCAGACGGTCATGGTCTTACCGGGGAAAGTTTCTGAATGAGGTCATGGGCCACGTGCACCAGATTCTTGTCTTCCTTCATGTGCTTCTGGAAACGCCGATTTTCCTCCTCCTCCAGAAGGTCGAAGTCATTGGCCGCGTCGAGCAGGGCCTGGATGAGGCCCTTCCAGGAGCGGAGCGCGGGGACCTGCGGGGCCACCGCGGAGCTCACCCCCGTGCCGATCACCAGCACCAGCTCCGGGGCTCGCTTCGTCTTCAGGCTGGGCAGCAGCTTCCTTTTGGGATGGAGAGGATGAGTGTTGACGGCTCTAAAGACGCGGCTCCTTCAACCGCTTACAACAGTGTTTAGCGTGCGGTGGGGAAATTAACACCTACCTTCATCGGGACCAGCAAAAGACAAACTAGGATTTCAATTCGGCTCTGCTGACAGAGCAGCTGAACGAGTCACAGCGTTTACAGCTGCACCGGAGCTCACCTGGGCTTTTTGGCGTTCGAGTCTGCATCCTGAGGATCAGCCGCAGGTCGCTTCTCCGTTTTCACCGCTACCACCGAGGCCATTCAGCTCCTGTAACACAAGCACACGCTCTCTCTGAAGGACCTGGGCGGTCACTGCAGCAACGGCCGGCTCAGCAAACAACACAGCTCCTCTGAATACATGTCACCTGCTGCGAGCACCTGGCTCACTCGTTTGGGAAGTTTGACCCGACAACTTTTTATCAGAGGGAAATTAGTCACCGACGTGTCACTTCCTCCTCGGCCTTACTGTCCACCTTCCACAAACACAAGTTATTGTATTCATCTCCTTCAGTCAATAAAACAACCCGATGACACACGGTGATAAAAATGACCATAAACACCATTGATCTGAACAGATAAACCCAAGTGACTAGACAAAATATATAGATACACACCAGATAATAGATTACTCAGTCAAACTTGTTTTAAGCCTGTAATGTTTAACTAGTTACCAAATAGGGAAATGCTGCTATGACCAGCTTACTGTAACCACCATTCTTTTTTTTTTTTTTTAAGCGAGAATACTCTTCTATACACTATTTTTAAGAGTTCAAGTCCTTCTAAGAGTTGTTAAATATACATCTGTTTAAGTTCAGCGATTACTGGTAGATTTTGAGGAAATGAAAAACATATTTGGCCAAAAATAATAAAGAAAAAAAAATGGTGTTGCTGCCCTGATCTCTAAAGAACAACATCAACCGTGAAAGAAAACTCATATTAGTCAACTTCTTAATATACAGTAAAAAACTGAGTGTGTGTGTGTGTGAGCCCAGTTTTGTTACCTTTGTAGGACCTTTTCTGGTACACACACACCTACCTTGTCAGGACCACTAGTCCTGTAAAGACAAAAGCCCGGTCCTGATATCTTCTTTTGATTAGGGTTCAGGGTTAATAATGGTTAGGGAAATCCTGGTCCTCGAGGGATCCTATCCTGCATGTTTTACTTGTTCCTTCCATACCCGATTCAGTGGTTAAATTCCCTCTTCATGTCCCGCAGAAGCCTGTTCATCACCCATTGATTCAAATCAGGTATGTTGGAGCAGAAAAACAAGGAAAACATGCAGGATGGTGGCCCTCCAGGACCAGGGTTAGGCTTCAGGAATGAATAGAAGTCAACACACGGTCCTGATAAGGATAGAAATACAAATGTGTGTGTGGGCAACACTGCCAGCAGACATGGTAACAACAAACAGATGTTCACAGATACTTCACCTACAAATCAGGGAGACTTACCTTTGATACAGGTAAATATCCAGTGTTTACTGCAGTTCACGTATTTATCCCTTAACTCCAAGATAAAGTATGAGTTTGATTCACTCTAGCAGTCTGCAACCTTGGACTAAGTTTAGCTTTTGTTTTGTTGTTGCTGCTTTTTTTATTAGTGTCTGAGCAGCAACTAATGATTAGCTAACCTTGATACTTTAAGCTAACTAAGTTACCAAGGCTGTCGAAGGCAAAAAACTCCCTCAGTATTAATGTTCATGCTGACAGAGGAGTCCAAAGCGGTACGTGCATGTTATTAATCCGTTTTTTTACAGCTAGTGCTGCTGTAATTTAATCCCTCCCGAGAAGCACCTGAAGCTGTCCGCACCGCCTCCTGCTGCCGTCAGAAACCCGGCGCTCCGCTCCGTCTGCCCGCACTCACACTCACAGTTCAAGTCGCCGCTAGCGGCAACATGACGCCTTCACGCGCTCGATAAACGGCTCGTAAATTTAACTCACTCGCGCTGACGGTCCACGTAGCAGCGTCGCAACTGACCTGTGCTTGGCATTACTTTTCAGCTAGCGTCAAACATGTAAGAAAAACTCAGTTTAAGGCTTGGCATTTTATTTCCCTGCATCATAGAATATAGTCACGCAGTTTATAACTTTGACTTCGAGACCTCCTTATCATTTCAAATGTTTCCAACAGCATTTGAAAGCAGCAGAAGCCTTACCATTTATGGCTTTGATTCAACTGTTGAGTCCATCTTAAAATGTTTACTTCAAGTCATGTCATCTGTATTTAATATTACTTAAACAAAAAAATAAATAAATAAAACAGTCTGTGTTTGCACGGTTGCATAAGATAGTCGAGTTAACTATTTTGATTTTGAGTGAGGAAGTAGTTCTAAATCAGCTTACACTCTGTCTTTTTTCCCAAGTTGGTGAGTTGGCTTTGCGGGAAAAATCAATATTGTTCTTTAAGATTGTCTATACAGGACACGTCAGCAGATTATAGTCTGTGCTGAAAACAGCTGCTAGACTGCCATCTTCTGTTGGAAAGAAGAAAGAAAAGGTTTCTAAAACAAAAACAAAAATGAGCAAAAACCAAAACAACAGAGATAATGTTGAGTCAGCTTTTTCTAACTACTTCTGCATACTTTGTGCTATTTCACTCATTCATATATCCGAACATTCAGCTCCATCGGGAATAGAGTCATGACTTCTAGTTTTTGTAACTTTTATACTTCTTAAATGTAACTATTTTCACAAAAAAAAAGAAGAAAAGTCCCCAAAGAATGCACTGAAAATGCTTTGATTTCTTCAAAACTGCTGTTCTGACATTTACTTCATCGATTTTGGCTTCAAATGCTGCTTTTAGCTACTGGCATGCTTTTAGCTTTCAGCTATACATTTGCTAATTGTAGCTTTAAGCCAGTTTTGCTCCATTTAGCAGCTATTTTGCCAATTTCAGCTTTTAGCTGTGGTTTTGCCAATTCTAGCCACAGTTTCTTAATTTTTGTTTTTAGCTACTGTTTTAATCATTTCAGCATTTAAATTTTAGCCTCCGTTCCTTCAGCTTTGCTTTTAGCTAAGCTTAACGTTTAGCAACTGTTTTGCTAATATTAGCCTTTAGTTATGGGTTTGTTGATTTTAGCTTTTAGCTATCGTTTTGATCGTTTTAACTTTTAGCTGCTGTTTTGCTACATTATAGTAGCTATATTTAGCTTGCAGCCAATTTTTTTCCCCCTCATTTTAGCTTTAAGCTATGATTTTACTTATTTATATTTACTTATTTGAGCATTTAGTTATGGATTTTAGATTTTAGCTACATTTATTTTCCAGCTACTATTTTGATCATTTTAGCTTTTAGCCACCGTTTCTTCATTTTAACGTTTAGCAACCGTTTTGCTAATTTCAGCCTTTAGTTTTGATTGATTGATTGGTTTACTAAACACTCTTAGTCCACATACACATAAAAAAACAAAGACAAATTATACATAACTTATAAAAGACTTGCATACCAGTTTCCACAAAGATGACTGGTAGCATAGATGGTTTTGCTAATTTTAGCTTTTAGCTCCTGTTTTGCTGATTGAAGCTTCTTTTTGGTTTATTTTAGTTTAAGACTATTCAGTTAATTCAGTCACCTAATTTCAGCAGGCATTATCCACCACTGCAATTTTACAATAAAAGCAATTTCTCCATTTTTTTCTTGTTTTTAGTAAATTGCTCTAATGTTGAAAAATATATTTTTCTTTTCCAACTCCTTTTAATGAGTGTGGACTGAGCAAACTATAACTGACTTTGGTTACTTTGTACAGACCTTAAAATATATTAAATAATCAAAATGTGACACTTTTTAATACTTTTGTTCCCATTAATGCTCTATCAGTAGATATTCTTATTTACCAAAGAGCCAATAAATGTGAACTAAGAAATAAGCTGTAAATCTGAATGAAAGCAGTCATTACTGTCAGCAGTTCATTTCAGAATGACAACTTGGGTCAAAAACTAAAAGCTGAATATTTTCCCAAAGCATCCGACAAGATCCTCTTCACTTTGTGCCTAAAAAAATTTACGATGACGCAGCAGAACGGTTTCCCGAGAAGTCACGTTACTGCAAACAGATCAGTCTGACACAGCAGTTTAATTTCTCACTAAACGAACAAACCCTTCCAAACATGTACAGATCAACGCATTTAAAGATGCAATCAAACATTAAAAAAGGCAAAAACGACAGCATTTGAAGAGACCGTTCCAGTGGAGCAGATGAGCTCAAACCATCCGCTGACACACAGAGTCGCAGCTCAAAGACTCCCTGGGTCGACAGAGAAGGCGTTTTGGTCGAAAATGAGGACTTTAAAATGGACGCTGTTGGTCACGAGTGATTCCAGCTGCTGGTTTGATTACAAACCTCATAAGAGGAAGTTTTTTTTAAAAAGGTCTAAACTTGAGGAGAGAAACCGCCCCCTAAAAGGTGCAGAAGAGTCCTAATAATCACACTTTCCCTTTTTGAAATGCAGCATTTATTTTCTGAAGCGTCACATCACGAATCTGAAAGCAGCAGGTCTGAAGTGGAGTAATGATATCCAAAACTAACGTGTTGTTTCTGTAGTGTGATGAGGGAAATAACTTATTGCAACTAATGGCTCTGTTGTGGAAGACCAGCCAATTGTTAACTTATTTGTCTTCAAGTTAAAATATGGCTTTAAGGTCTTAAAAACCAGGGGTTGGACTAAAAGCTCTTCCCTCACAGAACTCTGGAAGTGCATCGAAGTTAAAAAGGAAATGAACATGTGACTACTTTAAATGTACAGCAGCTCTACACAGAGATGGAGCCCTCTCTGAAGTTGCTCTTGCCGATCAGAACGTTGAGGAGTGTAGCTCTGCCCTCCCTGGTCTCCTCCTGGACCTTCCCGATGATGTCGCCCAGCTGGTCCTCGTGCTCTCGCCCTACAAGGTAGCCCTTTCCACCGTAACCATCGGCCACTGTGTGGTAATCTGCAAAAAAACAGGAGTGATGGGGTCACCGTTGCACACAGTCAAAATTACTGATCAGTAAAAACACACCATCCTGTGAACAGGAAAAAAACCAAACTGATCGCCTCTATAAAGATTGATTAAATAACTGGGAGAACCTGATGGCTTAATTATCTTAGAATTTAACTTTTTGGAGATTTTTTCCGAAAAGGGAGACAAACACCTACAGTTTTATTTTGATATAAATAAACAAATCGCTTCAACTTATCTGTCTGAATTTACTTGTTTATTCAAATTAATTTCCCCCCCGTAGACCAACGTCTTAACCGCTTGGCGCGGCGGCAAAGAGAACGCCAAATATGTGGCGTCAAACGAAACCCGTAGTTAAAACCCACACTCCCAAACTGCTAATTTATTCAATAAATAAAACTCTGGTTGTGTCGTTTGAAAGCGCCGCTCTTGCGAGCTTTAAATCCACGGGGAGATCGAATTCAGTTGAACGATGAAGCAACAGTCATCGATCGTTTGCTTCGTGTCCCAACTCAACCAGAGTTACGCTCGAGTCCCAATACAAACGCAAAAAAAAGAGCATTCTGTGGCTTTCCCTGCAAGCACCATCCCATAATAATATATGAGCAGAAGTCAAATGCGCCGATCAACAAATTGCTGAGTCGTCAAGCTGTGAAAGCTGCCCCGCGAGGAGGAGGAGGAGGAGTCTGAGTCTGTTTCGGGTCACTAAAGTTAGGTTAAAAAGCTTGTTCACACTTTCAGTGTCCCTGTTCCATTTGCAGCTAGAAAACTTCAGGAAAAAATGTGGAACATGACTCATCTCCATAGCCGATTTATGCATCCCCCTTGGATCAGAGTCATATCTTACGGTCTTATTCCCCGTGCGAGGAAATTTAAAACTTCCCTCCTCCCTTTTCATGGAGCGACCCAAATCCAATCCTCCGCAGCATGTGAAATATAACCTGCGTGCGTTCCACGAGGAATCGCGGCGCAGGCCGGGGCTGAAACCCTACCTGTAAATGAAAGGCCGCAGGCCACGTTGCTGCCCAGGATGGGGACCTGCTCTCGAGAGATCTGACTCCAACACGCGTCGTTTCCCACCACGGCTATGACCGGCGTCTGGGTGACAAAGCAGACGGGTGAACGAGGGCACAGATATGTGTTGTGAAGCGTTTTGAGGAGCCTGCTTGGATAGAAAGGCGCTTTGTAAGAGCAGTCCAATTACATCGGCCTGTGGTTTTAGGTTTCATGAGTAACTAATAAAAAGTAGGGAGAAGAGCTGGTGACATAACCAAGGAACTCCATCGGTATCAAGGAAGATGCTATAAAAGAGCTGCATTTATAGGTCCAGTTATTTATGTAGAGAAGAATCAATAAATGTGTGAAGGTTTCTACCCGACAGCAATGATAGAAACAAAGTTTAATGTATTGTTCCTGAAATCAGTGAACCTGAACTGAATCAATTTGAAATACTCTAAAAGTGAACAAGAATGATTCTGTTACCTTGTGTCGAGTAAACGTGTCAAACTCGGCCACGCTGTAACCCAAGGAGCCGTCGCCGTAGACTATCCACACCTGCCAAGCGTGCACACAAGTATTTTATGAACGGGAGCTGGAAAACCTCCCAAAAAACCACACCTCGAACTGAAACACGGTCGGCGTAAAGAGTCCACCTCAGATTCAGGGCGGCACAGTTTCGCCCCCAAAGCGAAACCTCCTCCGACTCCCAGCGTCCCGAAGGCTCCTGCGGGAGAACGGAGGGGCGAGGTTAGGACATGAGAGCGCGAAGCCGCATCAGGACGCGCGGCTCGGTTCGTTCTGTGGCCCAGCTCTGACAAGTTCGGCGGAAACGAGAACGCGTTCGATTGTGCTTTTCTGGTTTGACCTGACCTGGATCCAACCAGCGCAGGGGTCCTCTCGGTCTCATTATATAAGCGGCGCTTCCTACGAAGTCCCCTCCGTCTGCCACGATGATGCTGTCCTCGGCCATCAGCTCGTCCACACGGTGCAGGACTTTCAGAGGGTTCAGGTGCTGTTCGGTCTTCTCCTCAGCTTTAGCCCTGGAATAAGAAGGAGCAGAGAAATGATTTTGCGGTCCCGTTTTTGGGCCGTGCCGGACCGACGCCACGCCTCCGCCTACCTGTTGGCGCTCTCTTTGCTCAGGTCTCCAGCTTTCAGGGTCTGAGGCCATTCCTCTGGACAGCGATGGCCCTTCAGGCCTTTAGAAAGCCGGACTAAAAATGACCCAGCATCACCTGACGAACACATAACATTTACTTTTTAGGCTATTGTTGGTATAATTTGGAAACATATTTAAAATATAATGTATGATCACACATTAAATCTTTTTCCATCTCTTTAAAAAAACAACAACATAATTATTGCTACTTGAATCCTAAAGATGGGCGCCAGCAGCAGGATGTAGACGTACCCTGGATGGCTACGGTGGGTTTCCAGAACATGTCTGAATTCTTCAGCAGCTGCGACTTGTCTCTGTTGATGGCGACGACCTTGCTGCGCCTGCTGAGGACTCTGCCGTAGCTCAGGCGGAAGTCACACACGGTGCCTGCCAACGCAACCAACCACAGCCAAAGTCTGGGAATTCTGGCCCGTTTGTTCTGACGGTACAGTTTAACGTCTCACTGCGTCAACATCGATATGAAGGGGCAATTCCAAAACCCAATTTATTCAGGAGAGGTCATCGTTCCACGAAATATTAAAAAAATACCACAATAATTACTGAAATTAAATTAACTATTTGGTTGTAACTATTGAGCGTGGTGCTACATACTAACATGTTAGAAGAAAATGACAAAAACTCTGTTTTATTTATATTAATGAGTTGTCAGCGATGTCCCCCATCAGTGTGTGGATCTGACTGACAGAATAAAGAAGCTAAAAATCACTACTTTTTGGACCATAAAATAATCTACTTCATGTCAATTTTACTCTAAATAGACCACAGTTAAAAGAAAACGTCAAGTTGTATTTAAGAACACTTTAAACAGACACAATAGACTCATTAGAAACATGTTTATTGTTTAGCAAAGCGCAGTAAAGTAGAAGTTCTTGAACCTTTATTGTATTCTTTGCATTAAGCAACACTGCCCCCTGCTGGACATTACAGGGAACAGACGTTTTGGCAGCAGCTTCTGTTTTTCGGACAAAGTTCACCACCGTGTTTATACACTCTACTGCAGTGCTACTCAAACTTTTCAGCTTCTGACCCCCAAAATAACAGAGGTGAAGACCGCAGCCGCAAATAGTCTGGATTAAACTACACCATCATTGCCAAAAAATTAAAAAAAATAAGGGTAGAAAGACAACACAACTAGATTAAACCCATATTGTACTACCTTTTTTTATTCATTTATGATCATCATTTTGTTTTGTAACAATTTTAACAATTTATTTTTTAATTTTGTTTGACTACTGGAGATCATCTCAGGACTCCCAACTTGTTGTTTTGTGACCCAAAGCAGGGTCTGGACCCCAACCTCTGAAACCACTGATCTACTCTTTAGTAAGACTGTATAAAGCCTTTCTACAGACTCCTAAAACCTTACCTGCTAGGAGAACCAAGTCGGCCTCTTTCAGGGCGTCTCGTCTGTTCTGTCGAATGTGTATTGGGCTGTCCTTACCCAGCATGCCGCGAGACATTCCCCCGAGAAAGCAGGGGATGCCCAGGTCCTCCAAAGCCTTCCTAGGAAGCAGGAAAAAACTTTGATTGCATGATTTGTCTCGATGCAGAGGAAGAGGAAACCATGAACTATGAAAACATAACAACCACCATCATAGTAGCTATTATCTCATTTTCAAGTTCTCGGTTATATCAATCCTGTGTTCAACTTGCTTTAAAGGTCAAGTTTTTAAAACAAAACGATTTGGGACACGTCAGTTTTGAAACTGTGACAAATGTCCACGTTTTGTGCAGCAGATTCATCTTATAGCGTCTCCGCCTTTCCCCTTAAGGCCCCTAGACCACGATCCTTCCCACTTCTTTCACAAGGTTATGAACTTTAGCACCCACGTTGTAACAGTGGTCTGAATCAAAACACGGCTTTAGAGAAGTGTCACTTCCTAAATGTCATGTAATAGTCAATCTAAAACATGATGAACAAGTAACACAGACACAACGTGACTCTTTACCTGATATCATCCACTGGTGTTGGTGGTAGTGTTGCTTGGCTTCCCAGAAGAATGACCGGTTTCTTGGCTCGGCTCACCAGCTCTATACACCTCTGGACCTGATTTGTTACGTGGACAAAACATACAAACTGGTTTAAGCCTTTAATCGCTGCATGCAGTGAAAGAAGCATCTCAATAAAAAGATATTTATTGAAAAATACTACCGTATTTTCCGGACTATAAGGCGCACATAAAAATTTTCGCCTTCAATTTCCTCAAAAAACGACAGTGTGCCTTATAATCTGGAGTGCCTTATATATGTAAGAGGTCGTAATGTTTTGGTACGACTTTGGTAAACTACAAAGCCGCACCGCTTGCAGCATTAGGCCCCCACATACTCGGGCGTACTGTGCAGATGGTTGAGACTTCATACTCGAATATACAGATTGCCTAAAATCCTCCAGTGATAAATTTCAGTCATGGCGTCACCGGACGAGGAGGGGGAGAACGCTTGCCTCTTAGCTTTAAAAAAAAACAAAAGAAAAGAAAACAAGGTGCCGTTAGCCCCGTTTCTTCACCACCAGGGCAGCCACTGCACACCTGTCAGTGCTGCACAGAGAGCAGCAGTCACGCTCCACGCCGGCGCCGATTCTACACTGAGAGCGGTTGGTGTCGCACACTAAACAGTCCGATGTGAACACCGTTTCTCACCGGGCAGTTTATTGTGCGACACCGAGTACGCGTCTGTGGTCTTATAAATTGATCTTTGCACGGACGTGTCCGGTAGACGTCCCCGTTGAGTCCGCCTCAAGTATGCGGAGTGAAGTACGTCCGAGTATGTGGGGGCCTTTACGTTGGTGCAGTATTCTCTGAAAAGACAGGCGGCTGTTTTGTTTCACTTAATGCGCCTTATATATGAGAAAAGATCAAAAATGGACCATTCATTGACAGTGCGCCTTGTAATCCAGTGCGCCCTACAGTGCGGAAAATACAGTAAATCATCAAGAAGCAACATCAAGGTTTGTTACTAAGAGCAGAGACTACCTGATCGTCTGTGGCGTGAGGGATGTGGACAGGAAGTGGAGAAACATCTCTGGTCTCCCAGGCCCCAGCAAAAACGTTCATGAGGTGGTTGTTGAGGTACCTTACAAAATATTAATTCACAACATTTACTTTTAACAGCTGTAGTCCACTTCTGTTGCACATTAACGAATCAGTACGGTGCACTCTGACAACGCACCATGAGACGATTTTTCCCATCAGGCCTTTGGGAGGGTTCTTAACGGCGAACTCTTTGGACACCAGGTGGTAGGGGTACAGCGTGTCGATGGGGAACTCGATGAAAACGGGCCCAGGGGTTCCGGACTGAGCGACCGCCAGGGCCTTCCTGAGTGTGGGCACGATCTCCCGGACCGTCCGGATGGAGGCACAGAACTTACACAGGGGCTTGAAGAGGGACATCTGGTCGATGTCCTGCAGCGCTCCTCTGCCCTGTGGCCACAAACGGGTCACTTCAAGAGTTAAAAACACACAGCGTCTGGCAACGGCACAACGCCCTGCGCCTAACCGAAGACTGCTTTGTTCCTTATAATCATAAGATGTTTTAAATGATCCACCTGTAGCAGTGTGCCAGCAGCTCCTCCGAGGAGCAGCAGCGGAGATTCAGCCATCTGAGCGTTCTTCACAGCCGTCACCGTGTTCGTCAGGCCGGGGCCGGCGGTCACCGCTGCGACACCAACAGTACCTGGTGTGGAGCGGGAAAAAAAGACCCCATTACAATATGTTGCAAAAAGTTCAACAATACACACGATAAAGGATCAGAGCGAGAGCGTTCGCCCTCCAGGGTTCCAACAAAGACACGCCTACATGCAGGCGAGTCATGTAACACGGCGTTAGCTTGACGGGTAAAACCTTTTACCAAGGCACACCCAGCAAAGCTGCAGAACAGCCAGATCAAGCTCTCAAACGGGCGGTGCGATTTTTTAGTACGCCGGCGGACCCCAGAGGAAAAATGGTAGGACATTAATTGGTGTCTGTCAAAGTCTGAAACAGTTAACCGGTTAGAGAGAGAATATTACTGAACTGCACACACGTTAGGATGATTAATGATCTACACCTGGTCCAAAGATTCTGACAAAAATCACGTGCAATCCCAGCCGTTGTTGGTCGGTTTTTTGTTCTATGAAATCCAGCAGATTACAAGGAGCCTGTATGTTTATGCCTAGATTTAAACACACAAACTTCCTGAATCGCCCATGGACTGCTGTGATTCCTCAAGATCAACGTTGGCCATTTAAGACCCCCAGTTGTGGCTCCTTGTTTTCTTTAAACCTTAAAGAAAAATAGCGCAATGTTGCAACCTCGTGAGGTAACGCAAGATATCACACTCAAAATGGGTACCAAGTCGAGTTTTAGCTCAATATCTATCAAACTGACTGAGTTAGAGCCGCTGTCGCGTTGGCTGAGGTCGGATTAGCTGTGGCGGCCATCTTGAACTGGGTTGCCACTAAAAGTTAATGAGTCACAGCTGTACAGCCAATCATTGCTTTCTGCGGGTTGCACTAAACTCTGTTCAGTGGTTCATGAGGTATGTTGCAAACAGACACAGACGATAACTAATCTGTTTAATCCACACCTGACAGCCTTGCCACAGCGTCGGCAGCGAAGACAGCAGTGGCCTCGTGTCTTGTGTCCACGACGCGGATGCCGACCTTCTCACAGGCCACCAGGATGGGCGAGATGTGCCCTCCGACGAGGGTGAAGAGGAACTTGACCCCGTGCGCCCGGAGGACCTCTGCCACACTCTCGCCTCCGTGCCGGGGGCTCTTTGTCTCTGTCTGAATTATGTGATTGGAGCAGAGGGGAGAGGGGAAAAAAACACACACACACACACACACACAACATATTCAGTTAATGCTTCACAAGCAGAAGGCTCAAGTAGTTCAACTAGTTAGAAAGTGCCTTAAATAAACAGGTGTCACTCTGGGATGAGAGCCCCTCCCTGGCAGGTCACCTTTCACACGACCGCACCACCACAGTCCATGTTTGCCAACAGCAGCGCCATTGTTCAGGGATGTGCTCCGTGGCTTTGTGCAACCTCACCCTCTACCTGAGGGTGCTCCACTAACCGCAAGGCTGGTTTAAAGTTTAGATGAATGGCGCTCAGGTTACTTTTTCTATCCGTGACAGTTCTGACGCTTACGTGACTCTCGTGTTTGCAGACAGCGTTCACACCGACTGAGCCGTGCAAAGCTGCACTGACGTCACAGCACAGCACAAGGTAACAGGTGAGCCCGTAAACGCGGACGGTCGCGGGCTGGTTGCGGACACCTACCTTGTGAAGCAACTGGTAAATGACGCCAAGTTTGTAGGCAGCGAGCACTAGCCCAGCCACTGCAACGCAAGCAGAGCATCCGAGGACGCCGGCCGTGCTCGCGAACGACTCCATGTCGGGGGTGAGGAGGCAAAACCCGTGCTCGGGAAGCAAATAAAACTTGGCTAAAGTTGACGCTCGAAACCCACTTTTAGCTTGATTCGTGCTAGGCTAAAACATCCAGGCGCCCACCCCCTTACAACTGTGAACTTTACAGGCGTTTAGATCCACGAGCACGTTCACTGCGCAGCCGGTGTTCAGTCATGTGAAAAGCACTTTGGAGGCCATTCTGTCAGCTTCCCAACAGGTCCAAATGACACATCTCTCCTTCAACTACAGCGCCGCCGACACAGACGTATCAGTGCTCATACTCACGTCAAGCTAGCTAAAGAAATAAGATACATTTCCGTTACGTATTTTCAAAATAAATGCGTACCAGGAATCTACGTATCTTTATTTTCAAATTCGGTGTGTCTATTGTTTATATTACTTGTTATTTTGAAGTTTATAGTTTTTAATATTTTTTTCATATGCTATTTTGCTATACCAATCAGTATAGAGAATATGTTAGTTTTATTGTGAAAAAAAGTTATTTTGGTTCCGGTTACTCAAAAAGAGTCGCCTCTGTTGCAAATATGGCTGTGCGGTGTTCCGTTTACATGTGGGCGGTGCCAATCGGGTGACAGACAAGAGTTTAGTCCAATAGGAGGCGTGTTAGGGTGTCCCACTGTCAAATCAGATCATATCTAATCAGAGCGAAGTTCAGACTGAAGCGATAACAGAAGATAGCATCTGTTTGTGATTTACAGACTTGTGAAAAATTACTGACAAGTACATTTTTAACAAAAGCACATTAAAAAGACTGCTGCATACAAGTTTTTAAAATATTTTAATAACCACACTATATCTTGTAATTTGAAGTAAATGTTATTTCAAAAAGCAGAATGTTTTGTGCACATGTTAAAATGTGTTTACGTTTTTTTTTCTTCTTTTTTTTTACAGCAGTGTGCAAAAGGGGAGTTTGTACACATCAATGGTCTTTCCATGATCGGGATTTTCTGAAAACTGTATTTTTTCATCCACTTTTTGCTCCTCAAAAACAATAATCTGAAAAAAAAAAACCAACAGAAAAATGATAATTTTACAGTTTGCCACAAAATAACATTAAAAGATAGTTCAAGGAAGCCGAGGACAAATTCCTCCCTAGCTGATAATATAATTTCAGTAACTATTGAGTGGACATTGTACCTGGTTCTCTCCACTTCGGAGCCAAGGGCCTGGGAGATAAAGGAAATGCTGTGGTCCGATGATCCAGTAACGACCAAGGTTCTGCCCATTGACAAAAACAACTCCTTTACCCCAACCCTGTGGATAAATACATTATTATGATTAGTAAACTGATACTGAGGAAAGTGTGTTTTTAAAAAAGTAACTATATCCCATGGATGCATAGAACAGCTAAAATAAATTTCAAACTCAAGTGTGCATTTTTTAAAAACCAAAACCTCACTTTCTCATAATAGAACTAAAAAACACTATCTGATATACTAGGTTGTAATTAGGGATAGTTATTAGTGCTGTAACTCCATATTTTAGCAGATTTTCAAAAGGTACTTGATCACTTGTGCTCACAGGGAGTTTGATGAACGTGTCTTTGGGTGGGCCATCCACACAGAGTCTGGCCTGGAGAAATCCTGGAACAGACACTGACTTGAAGTCAGTTTTCCACTGACCTGAATTAGACAACCTAGAGGAGGGAAAAGGATCAACATTTATTCAGAATACCCACTCCAGTTGTTACTCCAGTTCCCTTACATTAGGATTAATTAGCACCAAAAACGTTTGGAACTTCATCTCATTCTCATATACCCATTTTGCAAAACCAAAATGCAAGTTTTAATATCCTAAACAAGAAAACTGGAATTCAGACAACAAACCTTTTTATAAAGCTTGGCTTTAAATCTAAACAGAACGTGGTGAATCCTCTGAGTGGGGTGTGATTCAACACAATGTCTCCCACAATACCTGTAACAAACATGAACAGGTGGCAACTGACCATACAAGCTAAGGAGACAGCCAGAGGTGTCTGAAGGCAAAAAACATATGATATTTAAATTAGATGGACAGTAATGCTTGAATACCTTTGCGTTGGTTATCAAGAGCTTTCCCGTAATTCACTCTTCCACAGTTCTCCACAAGCAAAGCCAGCGTCCTTTGACCCTTTAATGCCCAAACATGGAGGTTATTTGAAGAGTTCACTTAAAAATTTGATTCATATGTATTTGAGAACTTGTTGGAAAGGCAGAAATTCAAACAAGGAAGAGCAAACATTTAAAAAAAAAGTATGCGAAGTATGACATTTAGTTTAGGAATTTTTCATGACTGAGAAAATATATGTAAGCTACCATAAAAAATTAGATTAAAAAAAAGAGGAAATGTTTGGATTTTTGCCTTAATACAGAGATTCCAAAACCAGAGCATACAGTTGTTTTTATGGTGTTTTATGTTGCTGGCCAGTTTAACTCTTAAACACTCAGCCATGCTTTTACATGCGCTGAATAATGTTTGTCATTGTCTTGCTGAAATAAGCAAGACCTAACATTAAAGAGACATGATAGAAACATGTGTCACTCTAAAGCCTGTTTTGTTTAATATTAATGAAGCCTGAATAGCAAGTTTCCCACATCAAAGGCACAAGCGCTAATGGTGGTTAATTGTTTTACTGTATATTATTCAAATTCTTTTGAATTATTGTTCAAGACAGATTGCTGAACTCATCTGAATCCTCACCCGGCCCTTTTAATGTCCAATAAAGCTTTGAAAAAAATTTGCTTTAGCAACCTGAGATGTCCAGATCAAACCTACAAAAAGAAATACCTCAGTGTCAGGGAGTGGGACCTCATGACTCTTGTAGTCCAAGCACCCAACAAACTGTCGATCCACAAAAACCTGCAGAACAGCAACAGTTACAGGCCTACTTTGGTGCCATTACACTGCATCGGTGTGTGTTTCTGAACTGATGGCGCCATGTGTCCTCACCAGCGCTCTGTCCCTGACGTTGTTCCGAGAGTGCAGCGCTCCTCCCGTACTGATGGTGGTTTCATACAGAGTATAACCACACGCCTGGCCGTTGTTGTTGTTGACTGGTAGGTTTTCCATGTTTACCGGCCTCTTCGACCTGTACGGCTGCACGGGCGAATCATCGAAGGTATTAGAAATAACCATTCAAAGAACAACTCTTGTTCTCTACAAAAATACAGGCATGCGTGCTAAAGACGTGTGCTTACCCATGACACGTTTAGAAACAACATTAGTTGGGTTGAGTGATGTTGTGCAGTATTTACTGAGTTTGATTCCAGCACCTTGCATTTAGGTTTATTATATAAGCTGCCACAACAGACCGGCGCTCACCATGTCTGTGAACTGAAGGCTGTCCCACAAAGAAAGGTACTGCTGTATTAAAACAGGCTGGTAGGCTTTCTTCTCTTGAGGCGGGGGCACTTCAGGAAGCGGCTCAGCTGGAACACAAGTCGGCAAAATACTTTTCAGTAAGGCCAGTCGACCTTAAATTCGTATGAAGGTGTACACCTCTTCCCTTTAAATTTTGTAGTGTGATGATGACATTTGGGTGAGGAAGCTCTTACAGTGGTAGTGGCTGAACAGATCCCTCAGAAGGTGATATTTGGTGGTGCAGTCTCCAGCTTCCGAGAGCGGAGCGTCATAATCTGCCAATGAATCATTCGCAAAACCAGTTTGAAAAAACCGCTGATGCTTTGCAGGGGAACATATTCCTCTCCGGCCTTCTGATCTCTGAGCTTGAAAAGTTCTTTGCGCCCTACCGTAACTGGTGACCTGAGGTTTGTAGGTGCCGAAGTTCATCGCTCCGTTCATAAAGCCGAAGTTGGTGCCGCCGTGGAACATGTAGAGGTTAATGGAGACGCCTCTCTCCAGGATTTCGGACACCACAGCCAGCATGTCTGCCAGGGGGACAGCACACAGGGAGCACGGTGCAGAGGAGAGCTAAGTTGCATTGTAAATTAGGTTCCTTTACCTTCTGCGTGGAACACGTGATGATGCTCGCCCCAAACGTCAAACCACCCAGACCAGTACTCCATCACCATTAGAGGCTTCTGAGGCTTTGCGGAACGAAGAACAGAACACAGAACTGGAATAAGCAGGTTAAATAGCCTAGCTAATGAAAACACTGCAGTTGTGTGAAACAAAACAACTTATTTTAACTTTGGATTTGGCCTAAAGGAAAGCCAGGTAATGGCAAGTTGCACAAGAGCTTTCAGTCAAACGTAGCAGATTCTTACAAATTCCATGAGAAGCACTAGAAAGGGTCAAAAGTCGTTTTTTTTTTCACATTTAAATAGACTGATGTATGACATTTGTCAAAATATTCCTAGCAAATATGACAAAAATGGTTTTATAAAAGTTACCAACCTAATATCTACAGCCAAGACACACTGAGTATTAAAATCAGACCACATTATCTTCATGAAGTCCACACTTTGCCACCATTTACCTGCATGTACGCTAAGTGCTGGATGGCTCCAAAGGACAGTCTCTGTAGATTTATTGTCTTCAGAACTGAAAGAAGCAACATATAAGACTTCTTAGACATATTACAATACATTAAAGGTACAAGTATAAACAAAAGGAATCACAGAAGTAAACTGAGAAGTTTTTATTTTTTTATTTTTTATTTTATATAATGTCATGTCTCAGTTACCTCCATCCATCCCTTCATAACTCAAGCCTTCCCAGTTGTCCGAAGTCATGAGGAGCTCATTGATCCCTCTGGACTGGAGGCACTGTCAGAAGAAGAAAACGGGAATACAAAGAAGTTGGAATTAAGGTCAAACTGACATATATGAAAGAAGGTTGATGGCAAAAAAAGGTATTAATGAACTTACATTCTTGATGAATGGCATGTATTTGTCATCTTTAGCATATGAGCCATACTCGTTCTCAACTTGAACCGCAATGATTGGTCCTCCAAGTTCGAACTAAAAACATGCAGTGTTATGGCAAAATGTTCAAGTGTCAACACAAAGTCTAACCAACCAACCATCCAACCAACCAACCAACCATCCAACCATCCATCCATCCAACCAACCATCCAACCATCCAACCAACCAAGCAGCCAACCAACCATCCAACCAACCAACCAAACAAACAAATAAACAAAGATTGACATTTACCATCAGTGGTTTGACAACTGA
The DNA here is from genome assembly GCF_001649575.2 of Kryptolebias marmoratus. Lineage (NCBI taxonomy): Eukaryota > Metazoa > Chordata > Actinopteri > Cyprinodontiformes > Rivulidae > Kryptolebias > Kryptolebias marmoratus. The sequence goes on from NC_051431.1 coordinate 21,398,827, forward strand.
GATGAGCTTGTCAAAGTACAGATTAACTGCATTTATGAATCCAGGATAAGTTGTCCTTAACTGCATGTCTTTATCCTGCAGCAACCAGCTAGAGAAAATTAAACAAACAAAAAACAATAACAACAAAAACACAGGCACTTTGGTATACTGGTTTTCCAGTTCAGTTCAGCTTACATCGGTGCAATTTAGTTTATTTCAGTTCAATTTTATTTTAGCTGAAATCTGTTCAGTTCATTTTAGTTCAACTCAGTTCTGGTAAATTCAGTTTAGTTTAATTCAGTTCAGTTCAACATAGTCTACTTCAATTCAGCTCAGACTAATTTAATACAGTTTAGTTTAATTCAGTCCAGTTTAATTTAGTTCAGTTTTGTAACATTCAGTTCTGGTCAGTGTACATCAGTTCAGTTGGTCATTTTATCTAACTTCGTTTCAGTTCGATTCAGTTCAATTCAATTTAGTTCTAATGCACTCAGTTACATTCAGTACAATTGAGTTCAGCTCATTTCAATTCAGTTTAATTGAATGTTATTCAGTTCATTTCAGTTTGATTTAATTAAGTTCAACTCGCCTTAATTTGATATAGTTTAATTTAACTCCGTGCAAATCAGTTTAGTTTAACTCAGTTCCAATCAATTTAATTAATCAACTGAGTTCAGTTCAAATCAGTTACTTCATAAACAGAGCATATAAACCAAGACCAGCTATCTACCAGCAGACAGGTGAGTTCACCTGGGTAGTCCACCTAAGTCCCACTCAGCGCAGATGTAAGGTCCAGGCCGCAGGATCACCCAGAGACCCACCTCTGCTGCCAGACTGATATAGGCCCTGGAAGCAATACAGACACAATCTGTGTCATGTGAAAACCCCTAAGCGGATTTTAAAAATTAAAAAAAAAAGTAAGAACCTTACTTGAGGTCCAGCTGATCCTGGAAGCTGAACGCTCCTCTCTCCGGCTCATGCAGGTTCCACGGCACATATCTGAAACAGGGTTATACCACACTTATTCAACGGCGCAGTTTAGTGGCTCTCACAATTCTTACTTTTCATTTTATTAGCATAAAACATTATTATATCTTCCTACTTTAAACTGTGATTCACTGACAGTAAGAGCTTACGTTGTGAGAGTATTGAGACCACAGGCCTTCATCTTGAGCAGCCGGTCCCTCCAGTAGGCTCTGGGGACACGGAAGTAATGGACAGAGCCCCCCAGGATGGAGAAGGGCTCTCCTTTCAGAGTGAAGTGAGACGAGTCGGCCCTCAGACCGTTCAAATTGCTCATGGTCACGTCTGAGTGAAATCAGGTGGGGTGGCGAAACCAGCTACCTGATAAAACGAAGAGTCAGAAAGAGATGATCAGCTTCAAAAAATGTATGAAAGAGTCTGAATTATGTTAGCATACATTAACAGGAAAATATGCACCAGAGATTTTAGATCAAATGTGCATTTGTTTTATGTTGAAAGAAAAGGCTTACCGAGTGTTGTTATGAGTGTCCAAAATGTCAGAACAGAAACAGAGCCAGAGCTGTGCCTCGACTCTGAGCTGACCAGAGAGAGAGAGAGAGTCAGGTGGTGCTGGGAGGCCTCAAACACAGAGGACAAGAGAAACTATTGTTGTTTTACAACAACAGCGTAATAATGCTCCCTCTCTGTTTTTTTTTTTTTTACTCTTCTTCTCGCAGACAGAAAAAGGAAGTATCACACTTGCCACAGCAATGTAGCTTCGTGATGCAGAAAGAACAACATCCTCGTGGTTTTTGAACCATAAAGACAGAGCGCTGTGGTCTCAGGAACTGTGTGGATTACCATAACCATGCATTGTATCTGCAAGCTACATTTCTTCGTATTTGTTGGTATTTATCTAAGTTGGTCTTACCTGTACTTCATAGAGAAATTTAAAGCTCACAGGGGCCATGAGATGATTTGTGGCAGAAGAAAATCTGTTCTCAGAATGAGAACCTTTCCTCGAACGCTTGATTTGTTGTGATACATCAGATCTTTGAAGAACTTCATTGTCATCGTACTCATGTACAATGAAATTGTGTGTTTTTATTTGTTTCTTTTGTCCTGTTATCGCATATCAGGTATACCATATAGAGAAGATGGCTGCCTACGTGTGCCCGAACAGAATTTGCTCTACAATAACGATATCTCAAGATGAGAATCCTAATTGCATGATTTACTTTATTGAATCAAGACTGAATCTAGCATTAGAGTAGGCAGGCCACATTCTTGTAATAGCAACCTGTTTGTATGACCTTCAATGAAATTATGTTTGGCATCTCTCCCTATTAACGTAGAGTATTAAAAGGCAATACAGTAAAATAAGACCAGAATAGAATAAAGTAAAGGAAGAGTAAGGTGTCTGCAGTGCCTGAAATAGCAGCTGGAGTTACATACATGTGTGCTTACTGGTGTTGTAGGATGGGTAGTTGTAATATAACTTTTGCAGATTTGTATGTACAGTTCCACAGACGTAGCTGCTGATTATACAGTGTAATAGATTAAATAAACTGGTTTGTATGTACAAGTAAAGGGGGAAAAAACTGTGTTAGAGGCTTACAAGGAAGAGTCAGTTACACATTTGACCACACATTGCTTTTTATATAATTAAATGCCAAAGAGCAAAAAGGTTGGAAGCCACAGAACTGTTGGCAATGTGTTGTTCTTTAAAACTGCGCTACCAGACTGCAAATGATTAATGATTTTAAGTTTAGCTTCTCATGAAGTTACTGATGTGTGGATACATTTGTTTGGAAATCTGCAACCTCGGTTTTGCATTATGCTGTCTCTCCTACCTTTGTCATTGTTATTGTTTAATAAAGTTTTTTTTCCCAGAAATTAAAAAAAAAAGCCTGAAAATTTGGGAGATTAGGGATCACGCCCAAAAGTTTTACTTTCCCAAATCAGCTTGTTTTATTAAAATGTTTTTGTTTTTATGTAATAATGTTATAGTGGTTAATTGTCAAATACATGCCGGCGTGAACAGTTTTATTTTGAGAAACAAAGTAGTGTTTTATTTAATCTTTATTATTGTTTGTTTTCCACACCCGATTATTTTTGTGACGGTCCCTAAACGCTAACGGTAGCTGTCACGCGCTGCTCCTCTGTCCCAAAACACAGCACAAGCAAGTCTGCGTTTTAGCTAGCGCGACTCCTTTAGTTAGCCTTTATTTACTCAGTTCGACATTATTCCGAGAAGTTAGAGCCATGGCTTGATGTGGCAGCTCGCCATTTTAGCGCGACACAGCGCTGGAGCGTAAAGAGGTGACATAACCGTCTTATTGTTTGGACCAGGAGCGGAGATGTTTTCTGAAGGAGGACTTGGCCGCTCCGGACATGCGCACTGCGTAACAGCCTGAAAGCAGCGAAGTCGTCCAGAGGGAGCAGCTGTCAGTGAAGTCGCGCTGTTATTGCCCGGCCAATGGAAAACTCGTCGATGCTGGGCATTCGCCTGTCCTTAAAACAGCGATATTGGCTCCTTGTTTGCGTCGCTGCAGCAGTGATCATAGTTTATCAGATGACAAGGTAAGGCGAGCGCTTCCTAGCGTAACACAACAAGAAGTCATGCATGGAGGTGTGGAGAAGCCCCGCCCACTGTCAGATGAAAACTTTCAGTTTTATGACTCCTGCTCTGTTTTCATGTACTTGCTGAATTACTTTCCTGCTCCTATTTCTTTTACTTTTTCTCTTATTATTATTTTTTTTTTTTGCAAAGAAATGAGCTAAACTACCCGTGAACTTTCACTTGTCCGTCCTGTCTGTCAGGTTACCTTATCTGCCTCAGTGTGTGTTAAGTTTCTGAGGTGAGTTTCAGCTGGTCAGGTGAAATTCCTGCTGATCAGATAGGGATCAAGTCAGCCTGGTTTTGCTCTGCTGGGTCACAGAAACATTTAAATGAGAGCTGCTTTTATTTCCTCTCCCCCACACTGACCGTTTGTCAAAATTAAAAGCAGTATAAATTGTTCCCAGCTGGCTCAGCAATAACGCAGGGATTCATTTAATGATTAACACAGAATCAACTAAAACAAAAACAACAAGATAACACACAAGCGCTGCATTCTTTCCTTGTGACAGGAGATTTCTGAGCCCGGAGAAATGGCTGTGCGTCGAGTGTCACGATTTAGTCGCTTCTGAATTGTTTCTTTTCCCCCCCAGGTACCGTCCTCAAGTTGTAAAGATGAACAGAGGAGAGGGTCTGAGGGCCGACTCGTCCCATTTCACTTTGGAGAGGAAGCCCTTCCGCATCCTGGGGGGCTCCGTCCATTACTTCAGAGTTCCCAGAGCCTACTGGGAAGACCGAATGCTGAAGATGAAGGCCTGCGGCCTCAATACTCTCACAACGTAAGCTCCCCGTGCAGCTCAGCCCCGCCTGTGCAGACATCAGAGCACAAGAGCGAAGAGTGCACGGTGGCTCGCCGTAGGCAGGGCGGATTTAATCTGAGCGGGCAAAAGCCAAACTGACTAAACCTAAGAGGCATAGTTTTATGAAGAACTTAGAAAAGAACAGTGTAATAATAACTGAAATGGACAGCTGTCAATCGCATATGCTGTTGTCTTTGTCTTTGCAGTTACGTGCCATGGAACCTGCACGAGCCCGAGAGAGGGGTGTTTGACTTTGAGGATCAGCTGGATTTGGAGTAAGGACTCCAGTTTAGAGGTTTGGTAGGAGAGGGAACGTCCTGCAGAGGGCACTGTTGCACTGCACGAGGTGTTACAGCTCCTTCGCTTGGCGCTGATTCCTCTCTGAAAGTGTTGATTCAATTGTGCACGGCTTTCTTGATTAGCATATCCTTCAACCATCAAATGTGTTGCTTGCATACAAAGTGATATTAGAAACAAATGCACTAAAAAGGAAATTAAAGAGCCATCGTTTACATTAATTTGGAAACAGTAACGCTCACCTTATATTGGCGTTAGTGCTGATTTTAAATACGCCTCATTCTTTCACTCTTTCTTTAGGGCTTACCTTCATGTTGCAGCCGACCTGGGCCTGTGGGTGATTTTGCGTCCCGGCCCATACATCTGCGCCGAATGGGATTTAGGTGGACTGCCAAGGTAAAAACAACAACAACAAAACCCCAACAAGAACCAGAATTAAATGCTGTTTTTGTTTGCCTGTTAGTCATAGCAACAATGCGCTGAATAATTTTAGTTTAGCCTGTGGGTGTGCTCAGCGGTCCTCCCAAAAAATTGGATTGGAAATGGATTGTTTAGTCAAGTAATCTGTTTGTTGTCTCTTTTGCCGCGGGGCTAAAAAGTCAAGTGAATTTCTTTAAGTGCACGATCCAGCGGCCGTGTTCCTGCTGGAGAGTAATTTGTTTCCGTGGCCCACCTTACAGGGCGTTAGGAATAGAGGTCAATGAAATCGACATCATTTAGGCTGATCACTTTTGTTACTCCGATGAAAGTCACTGATGACTTTCAGCGAGACATTCGGAGCGAGCGATAATTAAATCTGACAAGCCCGTATCCCTTCAAGGATGAATTCATTTACTTGTGTAATTAAAATACATTTAGACAGATAATTGGGTAATTGTTGGCAGGAAAAGACTGAAGGAAAGGTATTTTTGGAGTGATCTCGCCCTTGGGACGGTGCTTATTTCATAATCACCAAAACGAGGTGTTTAACAGCTGATTCTCTAGGGTAAAACCTTAGTCGTGTTTAGATCGGTGCTATTTGTTTATTTTGAACTTCGGGAACTAAAAGAGTTTCTTCGCCGTGTTTCGATCTTCCAGTTGGCTACTGCGAGATCAGAACATGAAGCTACGGACGACCTACCCAGGGTTCACGGATGCAGTCAGTTCCTTCTTCGATCAGCTCCTGAAGAGAGTCGCTCCACATCAGGTACGCTGCATATCAGTAAAACTGTTCCATTTAAGAACAGCGTGGGTGCGTTTCAACCTCCAGGGCTGTGCGGTATTAGGAAAATTCACAATCGCGACGACGGCTGTGATCGCGCCGTCCTCACTCTGCTCCTCGTCTCGTGCCATCGCAGTCGCGGCTCTGCGTGCCTTAACGCTGTCATTCCCCAATTTGAGGCCTGGACCCCACCGCGGGTTGTGAAACGCCGCGTATGACACGTTTCCTGACGCACTGCCGGCTGTCCGATTCTCCGAGCAGCAAAAACGTGATCTGACACGAGAGGATTCAGCCCCTAATCGGGATACGAGGACACGAGTTCAACATGAACTCAAGGAGCTTCGAAACATTGATTTGTACGTCAGGTATTGAGACTAACTTTTATAAATAATGGCCGGCCTCTTGTTTAAAAATGGCAAAGCACTTCAGTAAAACCCGACTCACAGTTAAACACATAAATGAAGCTCAGTGCGACATGTAAGAACTGACAAGGACTCAGCAGTGGGCAGCAAACTCATTTTCCGTGTTCTAAATAATGAGGCATTAATTATCTTGGATAACACCGGTCGATCCACACGATCGGGGCGAAGCACTCCTTTTAGTGTTTCGTATCCTGGCGCCTCTGCAGTTCTCTTAAAGGATGAGCGGCTTTAATGAGAAAACAAAACTGCTAAACAGAAGGAGGAAGAGCTGTCCCCTAAAGGAAGCGTCTACAGGGGATTCGTTTTTCTCACACAAACGACACTTTTTGTTTTAGCATTTCACCTATTTACTTTAAAGTGGAACTCCCGTAGAAAACAAAGCAGCTCGTGGACTTCTACATCTAATTATTGAATGGATCGGGGTTTTGTTCGTGCGAAGACATAATTAGCCGGTCCCGTCTAGATTTAATTCCGAAGCTTGCGCCGGTGCGCGGCCGCCCCACCAATCCGGTCACACAGCGCTTTCGAGAATTGGTTAATCCGTACATCTCCAGCTCTTTAAAGTTGTTTCTGCCCGGGTTTTTAAATTGGCTTATTAGCGGTATTTGTATACTTCAACCAGCCGTACTCTGGGGGTCACAAGTTCACTTTTGTTTTGTGGGTTGGAAGGTGAAGAGCCTGAATGTGTATAAATGCCGCTTGGAATATTAAAAACCTAGGATTTATTGCAGTGCAAGCAGCCTTGTGCGATATTGACATTGCTCACACCGATTTGACGAAAACAATAAACTTTTGATGAACTCATTATCATTTTTGCTTCCGGGCTCTGTTAAGTAGAAACACATTTGGAAGGGTTTGTCCGCACCTGTTTGTCGAGAAGCAAATCGTGACTTTTTCACAACTCCGAAGTTGCGTACTTGTGTGAACCGTCACGTGGAAAACTGTACCTCACGCCACGTTGACAGTCGGTCGTATTTATCCGAGTTGGAGCTCACAGGAGAAGATGGCGAGTGTGGACCTACAACTTGTGGTTTACCTTTGCCAACGGACAGTGCGGACATTAAAGGTGTTGTCATTTTTACAGCATTGTTAGAAATGTGTTTTTGTTAACACGCCACTGAGACCTGTTGTAGCCCAGTTCTGTTTGTCTTCAGATATAAGAAGCATTACATTTCTCCAGCTTAATAAATGCTCAGTGCTGACCAGGATTGTTTGGCTGAACGTGGTAGTTGACTGAGAAATCGTTTAGAGGACAAGATCAAGGCTGGCCCAATTAATAACCTGGATCTTTATTTTGCCAGTAAAACTGCATGCTGTGCTGCTTGGTGTCATTTTGTAATTTGGAAACTTGCCGACAACCCATTCTTCAATTTTATATTTATTTACTTATAATTTTTTATTTTGTGCAGCTACCTCTCAAGAAATGGCGAAATGCCAAATTGAAAAGCTATCAAGCAGCTCACTCCGGTAATCAGGCTGAAGATTATTTAAGCCTGTATCGGTCACAAGATCAGCTGGCAAAGGAATCCGGGATGAGGATCCCTTGAAGAATTCGCCAAATAGTCGTGCCAGGCTAATTAATTTCTGCCTTCTCCTTCTATTCACCTTTGGTTTCATGATAGCCTGAGACTGCAAGTGATAAAAGCAAGCGTTTTTTTTTTCTTTTTTCTTTTATAATAGACTGTTTTCATTGCTGGCAGTTCCGCCGTTTTAACTGGTACGACCCCCGCGAGAGGTCCCAAATTCAAATCCCGGACGAGCCCCCAATTGTTTTGACCTGGCTGGACTGGGCACAACAAAAGGAATAATTCAGAATAATTTAGTAAAGCTAGCCTAAACCAAATTAAAAAGTCCAAATCGAGGGCTGAACTTCAATATGGAAGTCAGTCAGGCCAGTGGTGTGGGTTATTGGGATTGTGTAGCTTGTTGAAAACAACTGCAATACATTTATTTGAGTTTACCGAACAAAGATGACGGACTGGTGGATCCTGCTTCTCGCTGATTGACCACTGGAGATAGGCAGGAAGCTGCTGCCTATCTAAAAAAAAAAAAAAATTTTATTGTCAAATTCTGCTTAACACCCTGGCTTACTGGGAGCATGACATAATGTAATCATTAACAAAATTAGTCTCACAAGTGTTGCTTCCTGCCACGATGAGTCAAAATGTCTGCTGTGATAAGTCCTAATGCCCCGCAGGGTGACATCACTTCCATTTTCTTGTGTTGGGTTTAGTGTTTTCGCTTCCAGTTGGACCCAGAATAAATACTTCCTCTCCAGTCATGGATTTAGTTCACTGAAATGAGAACAGTTCATATGCACCTGATTACCAATACAGCATATGAAGGACAGAAGCATTAAAATGGTTTAAGATAAGATTCTATTAATGATATAATGGAAGTCAAAGAAAAACTAGTCTGAAATGCTCAACTTTTATAACCATGATTATATTTCATCGTCCATATTTCTTACTAGAACCTCCTACCTTCTTACTAGCAGCAATCAGTTAATCATTACACAAATACAGAAGAATGTCTGGAGACTGGTGGCATTTTTTTTTTTTCGCTCATTGTTACTCGTTTGAATGTGCACGTCGAGTGTTCTCACAAGAGTGGTATTAAAAGTGGACAAACAGGACGTACAAAGGATGCTGTGGAAATTGGAGCGATTGTTGGTGAATGAGGCTTCCCACTAACATGTAATGATGATGGTTTTGTGTCGATATCCCTACTGGGTTTGTGTACTTCTGTTAATCTGCAGTTTGAACATTTAAACAGAAAGCCACATACAGGCCTAAAGAAAACGGTCGCTTCAGGTTCGACTCAGTCATTTTACGTATTTACCATTTGAAAGACTGAAGGGCAAAGTTTATGAGAAGCTTATTTTTTTTGTTAGCTTGGAAACAGTTAGCCTGGACTTCTTTTGTAGCACCAAAGGGCTTAACTGTTTTCTGGCCTGCAGTGGATGTGTGACTAAGTTTTAGTATCGATTTAGTGAATCCAAGTCAAACTGTTCAGCGTTTAAAACCTATTTTTCTTCTCTTCTGCTCAGCGTCTCAATAAGGGTTTTGTGTTTTAAAACCGGGTGCCAGCCCTCCTTCTAACGCACCCTGTTTTCATTTGCCCATCAATGCGCAGTACTCCCAGGGAGGCCCCATCATAGCAGTCCAAGTGGAGAACGAATATGGCGCCTATGCTAAAGATGACAAGTACGTGCCCTTCATCAAAGAGGTAGGAAGCGTCGTTTTACAAGTCGGAATCATCAATGAAGCCCCAACTTTGCTAAGGAGGCAGCTCGGCCCTTTTGTTTGCTTATCCGTTTAATCCTTGCTTTGTCCAGGCACTGCTGTCCAGGGGAATCACAGAGCTGCTGCTGACCTCTGACGACAAGAAAGGGCTGAAGTTCGGACGAGTGAACGGAGGTATTGTCAAATAGGCCGACAGATACAAGCCTGAGCATACACACACACACACACACACGGCATGTTGGTCTGTGTGTTGTTTTTATGCACAGTGACAAGAGGTCTGAGCCAATGGCGGCCCATGTAGCTGCAGCTCAGAACCAATTTGTTGACACAGAATTGTGCGTTGCCCCGGAAAGTTGCTCTTTTAGCGTGCTCACGGTCGGCAATGCTCCGGTGCAAGAAAAACAAAGATTATTTGAAGGCCTTTTCTTTGACACGTTGAGGATTTTGACATGCGTGCATTAGTAACCAATGCTATAAGGCCATTGTCAGGCCATTTATTACAACAGCGATGAACTGTATCTTGTGGTTCTGTGCACAAAATCAGAAAATCCATTATAAGCAAACAAACCAGTTCGAAGCTGGAACCATCTTTGGTCTAGTCCTGAACCTGCACTGGAACCGCTTTATGTTAAAGAGGGCAAACTAAGATCAGCCTGAGTATTTCATCGTGAGTTTTCTTTCTAGGTTTTATGAAATAATTAATCTTCTCATTTTTCAAATTGCGTACCCTTGAGTTTGCCCTAACTTGTGAACGAGTGAAGCTCAGAACTTCGCCCGTAAATTCACAACGTCACATGGGGAATTGTGCACATTAATAATACAACGTTGTGTGTTTTTTTTTCTTTTCCTGAAGCTCTGGGAGCAATCAATTTTCAGAAACTGAACTCGGATGCCATCAAGTATTTGGATGAAGTTCAAGTAAGTCGCATCTAGCAAAACCTTAAAACGATTGATATTTTTAGTTTTGAAATATTTGCCCCCTCTAAAGCAAGAGATTAAAAAAAAAAACACATTAAAATTAGTTGGTAAACAGAACTCAACATTATTTTTGTGCACTCTCTGAGGTATCCTGTTTATCTGTACTTAGATTAGAAACATTAGGCTCTTTCCAGTAAATAGAGCCGTGCAGACTTAGAGCTACAGTAGGACCCATCTTGAAAATGAAGAGTTTAAAAATTTGCAGGACTGTTTCAGGGTAATTTGTTTCATGTTACGACCGTACAATCAGCAAAGCCAGCTGCAGCTCAGTCAGACGTGTCCCTGCTTTTTTTTTTTTTTTGCGTGCGCAAACCCTCCCAACACCAATCCACGTCTTCTTTGCACCAAGCCTCAGAAACCGAAGCTGGTGATGGAGTACTGGTCGGGCTGGTTTGACCTCTGGGGCGAACTTCATCACGTGTACAACGCTGAAGGTAAGCGACGTGCTTTATTGTCTCTAAAACAATTACCAGTTAAGAAGGGGAAAATTGATTTTTTTTTTCCCCCGGGTGTCTGTAGAGCGAGCGAGAAAGAGAGAGAGAGAGAGAGAGAGAGAGAGAGAGAGAGAGAGAGAGACTGCAAACACGGGTACCCCTGTGAGAGAAAGACGGGGTAAAAGGTGAAACGTTTTCTCTCTGTGCAGAGGGTCGATAACGCTGGCTAATTTAAAACGGGCGGCCGAGGCAGGTTTTGTTTCTGAAAGTCAGCATGGAATCTCTTTAGGTAAAACCAACTTGTCTCGAGGGTGAGACAGAGACTTGGTGCTCAGGGGGGGGAGAGGCTTTAGACGAGCCTTTTTAGCTGTGAATAAAACTGTCTCGGTGTCAGGGAAAGTTTGGGGAAGGACAAAGTCAATGCCGGCGGGACTCAGTTAGATAAATTATCTGGCGTTGGAGACCACAAGACTCTAACCCCAGCTTCATTCACAAAAAGCAGAGTACCCGCTTAATGCTGCTGGGTAGTGTGTGTTTACATATGCTTCTCTGAGTCTCAGGTAGGCAGTTTTTATTATTATGTATTGTTATGAAGGTCAAAGTAAACACTGGCAATGATTGTCCTGTCCTTGGCGCCACGGACGTACACTTGTGTTGCAGAATACACATTGCCGTTTGGGTTTCCCAGCAGGAACCTGCAGCCGCGGTGCTGATGACTCAGACTTATACGCACCGGCTTTGAATTATCTTAAAAGAAAAAAAAAAATGCAAGTGAACCATTTCTGTGAAACCAGATCCTATAAGACAGCACAAAACTGCAATTTTCTGCAAAACTCTATTTTGATATATATGTAGTTATTTACGTTTCCTCTTTGATGCTAACTGGCTGAGCTCTGTAATATTGTTTCATCTTAAAGTACAAAAAAAGCCAAAAAAAATGCAACAAATCTAAAAATAAACACAATTTACATATAGCAATGCTAAAAATAAATAAATATAAATAAATAAATGCATTCAACACAGTAAATAGTTTTAATCAAGGTAAAGATTGACAAGTTAGTGACCTCAGACTTAAAAAGTGTCGGTAATAACCTTCAGTGACGTGGCTTTGCGTGTTTTTTGCAGCGTGTAACATGAACGTTCCTTTTCCAACAAGCTGCCGTCGGAACCAGCAGGGACTCGAACGCCCCTCATTGTGTTTCTTTTTGTTGGCAGCTTCTGGGCCAAAAAAAAACAAAACCAAAAAAAAAATTGTGCTTGAGCACTTGTTGAGATCGAAAATGTAAATGTACACACGATAGAGGCCACAGCGTTATAATTATAAGTCGGCTCAACATGGAATAGACCAGAGGAAATAACGGCCATCAGAAAGGAATTGATTTAGTTATTTGGTTTAGTGAATAACTAATTTTAGTTGAGGACTCCTCTGAAACTCAGACGGGCACCAAACTAGTTTATGCGCCTCCGTGAGGGATGACCCATCGACGTTTTCTTTTTTTTTTTTTTTCCCTCCGAGTGATGAAATCTAAAGCACCATAAAGAATACCAATATTTTCCCATTGTTGGGCCAGATAGCGGTCTTAAAGGTGATGTATTGTGCTAGACACATCATATAAAAGCACTAAAACAAAGCCGAAAACTTAGTTATCCGGCTTTGTAATAACCTTCCAAGAAGGGTAACGCCATTTCACCTTTATCTTGGTCAGCTGTAATGTCTCAAATTGAATTTTAGGGTTTCTCTTTAATGAAATAAAAGCGGATCTTTTTTTTTTCTGGTGTATACTATAAATTGTTTAGAGGACATTCCAACAGGACATATAAACAACAACAACAACAAAAAACCCAGCATTCAGGGTGCTGTGCTCGTCAACATTCATTGTCGAAGAGCTGCTTTAATTTGATTTGCTTTAACTTCTGTTGATATTGTTGCTTTTAGCAGTGGTGTTATTGTGATACGAGGCTGTAATAAATCACATAGACACTGTCAGCCGAAATCTGTACCTCCTATTTATATTTAGACCGCAAACAGTCGCACAAGAAGAGACAGAATAATTGTCTCACGCTCACGTTTATGTCCTTAGTAGCCTAGTACCTCTCTGCCGCGGCTGAGCAGAACACAACACATCATATCTGTCTCTGGAAGGAGCTCTGAACTCTTGATTGTTGCAGTACGTTCAGACAGGCCGTACACGGAGAGCGTGGACTCTCTTCGACGCTAATCTGCGCACGTTGTTTACGAGGGGCAAACAAAAACCCGAGCGGAATGGATTGATAAGCCTCTGCATCCAGCGGCAAGAATCCAAACACTTGGCAACACTTTTTTTTTTTTTTTCCTGTCGACGCTGAATTATTTCCAAAGATGGAGAAGAATCTCCGTACGGTTTTTATTTATTTCGTCTAATTTTCTCAGTCATATTATCTTAATGCCACTGAATCTAAAGATGCTTTATAGTTTGTCAGGGCTGTTTCTAAATGAGCCATTTTAGGCCTAGCTGGCATTTTCTTTTCAGGTGTAACAAAGTAAACGGGACCGATTTGAAGTCTTTTTGCAACGGGGTGCTAGTAACAAAGTAGGGAAAGTTTATATTTCAAATTGTTTCTCAACTGTGTCTCACCACTTGAGGAAGGAGCTTTTGTTTATGCCCGAATGAGTCATCGGGTCAAAAATATATTTCTCTAAAACAAATTAGTCATGTGCAATGCAAGGACTGGACTGAAAATAAAGAGACGAGATCAACCAATGGTAAAAATAAATGAATAAATCAAAAACCTTCAAAACGCTTGGAAAACTTATTACCCAGGATCGCTCTTAGGGGAACCAGCGTGTTGAAAACATAAGAGTAAAGAGCGATGAAGGGTGGTTTAAATGTAACACTCAGGAAGGTGATTGCTTTTTTTTTTCTTTTAATCCTAATCTACTTCTAACACCTAAAACAGACCATTTTCCATAACTGTAGAGCTTTTTTGACAGCCACAGACACTGATGCTACCCCTTTACCCAGACTTCGACACACCCAGCAGCCCGTCCACATTCTAAAAATGTAAAAAAGAAAGCTTTTTTTTTTTTTTTCTGATTGAAAAAAACAATACGCCGATGCCACTCAGAAAGCATAGCGGCAATAAAAACAAAGCCGGGGATATTCAGAGTGAGTTTGTGTGTTTGACAGTTCAGACTGCAGCTCGCCCAGCTGTTGGTCTCAGCAGCTGTCACCGTCGGTTGTTATTCACCGAGCCCGCTGCCCTTCATTCAAATCATTAAACTTAGTCCAGTTTTACCATTTAGCTCAGTTTGAAGACTTAAAAAAAAGTAAAGGTGCCTAATTTTGCAGGGAGGTTGGCACCTATAGAGCATTACTCAATAATGAACTGTGTGAGTGAGATTCATGTGTTTCATATGCAGTAAAGATTATAAAACCATTAGATCTGAAGATTCTTTAATCTTATTTTGTCATTTGTCTTGGTCATATATCAGTGTCAGTGTATATAAATAGAATGAGTTTTAATTACTTTTTTTTTTTTTGAATGACAGATATGATAAAAGTAGTGACGGAAATTCTGAAGCTGGACATGTCCATCAATATTTACATGTTTCACGGAGGAACCAACTTTGGCTTCATGAATGGTGCGTTGGCTGTTGGACTGCCATCGCCAAAACCCATGGTGACGACCTACGGTAGGTGGGAGGAAACTCGTTTCCTGTTCTGATTTTCCACAGACATTTTTTTTGGCAAAGAAAAATGCCAACAAACATTTGTTCAGATTAGGGTCCTCCTTCTCTTCCTTCCTTACGGGAATAACCTTTCACTGCTTTTTGAGAATGGGGTTTACGTTATCATGACATGGAAACTAAACTTCATATCAAAATTTAAAGCATTATAACTTTTAATCCCTAGCTGTATTTATCCTGTGTGTTGCTTGATTGCAATGACGTGCACGGTGGGCTGGAGGAAGACCAATAATTTTATGACAGTAGCTACACGAGATTAAACAAAAAAGGAAAAGAAAAACCTGAATTTACTCTTTTGTCTCTTGGTCTTGTCAGATAGCAGCTCTTTATGGGCCTCGTTCTGATCATTTAGCAAACACTTACCTCCTAATCTTTGTTCCTTGTAAGCTTGAAAACGTACATTGTACGATTCAGTGTTCTCCAGCACTGCCGAAGCTAGATATACCCCATCATTTTTCATTGAACAAACACGATTCAGTACCGAGCAGTCAGTCTGAGGCCTCCAAGTATTTGGCTACATTTACTATAACAACTATAAATATTCTGATATTTGAACATGTGCACAAAAATGTTATATTTTCTTACCTAATGAACCTTAAGCTAACATTCCTTGAGGGAGCGCATGTCCGCATGTCTTTCAAACAGAGATCTAATGTGATCTGTTGGCGCTCTGAGCACGAGTTGTGAATGACTTTCAGCTACGACCACATCAAATTTTAGTTCAGTGTTCAGTGTTGCTGTGGTTATGATCTGTGGCAGTCATTTTCAATCAGGCTGACTGACTCCTACAATTAATGAGTTGTAGATGTACAGGTAATGATTACTTTCTGAGCGTTTCATTCAAATCCATCCAGTGGTTTGTGAGATATTTTGCTAACAGACAGGGTTGACTCCGACGCACACACACAGAAGCACACGATCACCTGCCTTTCATGGCAGCAGCTGATAATAAATACACAGAAAAATGTAAATTAAGATGGTATAATATGTCTTATTCTCTGTTTTAAATGTTGCTTAACATGATTTTTCCCTTTTTAGCGTTAGAAAAACCACCTCTGACCTTCAGCAGTCCTTTCTACCTGTGTTTACCCCTTTGAAAGTCTTTTTTCTAGGCTTTTTTTTTTTTTTTTTTTCGCTGCCAAAAGGCTCCATTTTCTGTCAAGATAACTTAGAATGTGTTACGGCCCGTTGCTGCCTCAAGATTTATGATAGGGGGGAGCACAAAAAAAGCATCCGCCACGGTAAGAGGCACCCCTGCCTCTCCGGGGCTCCCAAGCCTACTGTTCTGATAGCGCATTATCTTTCAGATTACGACGCTCCATTATCCGAGGCTGGGGATTACACCACCAAGTATCATCTTCTGAGGAATTTATTCAGCCGCTACCACAGTGAGTGTTGTTCGCCGTTGCCGAGATGAGGCCATGTGTCGTTCTCCCTCCCTCCCTGCCTCCCCTTTCATCTCCCCACTTCAGCTGATTCTCCTTGTAGGACCTGTTCTCCCTCGGATCAAGCAGGATAACTTTGCATGCTATTGCGAGCGTCGTGCTCCGGTAACCCAAACTCGCACTCGGATGCGCTTCCCGTTTTTGTCATCCGTGCCGTTTCCCCTGTTTGTAAAACATGAGTTTTTTTTGTGGTTGTGGGAGGCGGGGCGGGGTGCAGAAGGCTCAAGTGTTTTGTGGCCAGAACAAGCTTTTGACAATGTGGGAATGAATCCAACACGACGGAGTAACAATTTGCCCAGCTCCGAGGTGACTGAAGAGGGTTTGAAAGGCTGCCTGAGCGTGAGTCATCCGTACGTTTTGGAGTTGGCTGAACAATGAGCAGTGGCCTGAATATGAGAGGCAAATAAACTGAACATCCTTTGTGTTTTATTCAGCAACCACAAACGCATGACCTAATTCTTTAATTAGATCCAGTTGATGTTTTATTACGGCTTGCTTGTCACACGATGTAAATCACATCCGCCGCCGTTCTTACGGTGGGCTTGTTTTGGCCCAGCTTGACGTGGATCCGGGCTGATCTGTTACAGGGCAAACACTAATTGCGGTTTCTTAAAAAAGAACCTGGGACGCAGTTTAGTTTTGCCGTTTCTCAGCTGTCAAAAATTGCAAAAAGGTGTTGTAGAACTGTAAACAAACCCTTCACTGTAACACCAGTTTTGGAGTAATCTAAACGAAGAAGAAATGTCTACATTTTGCAGTATGAACTGCGTTGAAGTGTAAAGAGGACGGAGATCATTTGAAATGTTAACGGCTGCTGTCAGTGGCTCTTCAGGGTCACCGTGGTAACAACACATCTATGTCTGTTAGTCCCTGACAACAAACTTAAAGCTGAACTGAAGTGTTTTGAAGTCAACATCAGTTGAAAGAAAAGCATAAAATATGCTTATTGTAAAATTAAAAAAAAAAAAATTATACAATTCTTTATTTTTTAAAAAAAATACCTAACATTGAAGAAATCACCTAGGTGTTTTTGGCTTTTTCCATGACCCCCCTGATGTGTGATGTCCACTAAGCTTCTGAGGTTCACAGCATTCAGTCATTCATCAGTGAGTAGATGAATACCGGTACAATATAGTTCAGTACGTTAGAAGTAATTGTACCACTGGAGTTTCATTTTTTGGTTTCCCAAAAGATATAAATCTTCCTCCGATTTGGATCCATCAGCTCCAATGTGGGAATTGCTATCAGAACTCGAGTTTGGATCACTTCAAAGGGAAGCACCGCTCCGACCCTCGTTACTGCCGTGGACTGGCTTCACTCCAAAAAAACAGGACCTTTTGCCAGTAGCAGTCCTGTCTATTTTTAATTTTTAAAAGAAAGTCAAATGGACAGGAGGACATCTACACAGAGAAGGAGACGAGCAACAGGAAGTTTTCCTTCAAACGTGACGTGAACGCGCGCTGTCATTAAAAGGTCTGAGCTGCTTACAGGCCGACAGCCTGAGATCAGTTTGTGATTCAGAGCAGTTTGTTGTTAATGAAAAAATATAAACAATCCATGTGGGATAAAACAAATGTCAGAGTCTGAAACTGCTATTGATTAGTTTAGACGTCGGTTCAGGTTTGTACTGGTATGGTTGTTTATTCATTCGTCCCACAAAGTCTTCCAGCAGTTCTTCATGTTCGAAAAAAGGCTTCTTCCATTTCCACTAGTGAACAACCGAACAGCAGCGTAGGGTTCTTGGCCGGCCGGGGCACAGCGCTCGTCGTGAATCCGGGACGGAGCTCCGCCCCACAAATCAACCACTTCGCAAAATATTGACTTAGAAGCTAAAAACAGTTTTAGGTCAGATAAATAGATCCTTGCAATGATGTGTGGATGTGTTTGACTAAATAACATACATGAAATGTCTTTTTTTTTTTTTTTTTTTTTTAGATTTGATTTCAGTTCAGCTTTAAGAGAGGCAGACAGAAACAGACCGCAATTTAAGCCTCAAACAATCGCTGTTCAAAATCTATAAACCCGAACCGTTCGAGGCAGAAACCTGCGACGGAAACGCATGTGCATTTTTGTTTCTCCAGCTTTTTATGAAGAAGATATAACGAGTTAAGAAGACCCTTTCCTTCCAGTTTTGACGAGACTATTTTGAGCTGAAATAAAACTGTAGTCAGTGGAAGGTTGGGTGTGCACTCTGTAATCTGCGGAGATTTAAGAGAAAACCTTAAGTCCCGTAGCAGTGAGAGACACACTGGATGAAAGGAGACAAAAATCTCTTCGTTTTGATGTTTAATTTGTCTGCGTACCAAAAAGCTGTAGGAGTCAAAAAAAAAAAAAAGAGAAGTTTGCAAAAGATTAAAAATTTTTACACAGCTCAGATGTTAGTGTGAGACATCAACTCAGTTCCATAGCAAAAAATCTCCAAAAGTCAGAAAATTTAAGCTGCAATGGTGTAAAAATGGTAAAACCTATCAAAGTGCCAGTTCAGAAATGTAAAGTCATACTTTGTGTGACCCATTAAAACTTTGAGTGGTGTTTCTGCTATAAAGTACATCTGAGCTGTAGAGCTTCAAAGATGGCTGGGTTTTCTCCTTAGTTTCGCCGAAATCCCATTCATCCCCACTGTTTATTTTTGTTTGCTTGTTTTTGTGCATTTTTTGTGTGAATTTTGACTACGCTGCACTTTTTTTTAAAATTTCAAAGCCGTGCAATGAGATACAAGACAGAATATTTCTTTCTAACAGAGTAGTATTAATGATGCATTGGCGTCCCCGAATGACACAAATTACAGACTCTGCATCTGCAGTTAGTTTGTTCTTGATGTTATCTGGTCTAATCTAAGCAATTCTGTTTGCAATCAATCAATAAAAATTCTTTTGAGGTGGAAGACTTCAATGAGAAGCACATTAAATCATTGTTGAAATTGTAAGAAGCACCAAAAAAAAACAAACCCTTTTATTCCTGCCACGGTGTATTTGACGCACGCTTCTACTGACGATCCTGACTTGTACTCGTTGGTGTGTTGGACCCAGAACGAGTTGTCTAGAAAAAAAAAAGTGTTATCCTCAAACCTGCCTTTTGAGTGAGCCGGCTTTTACCGCTTGGCGATAAGGAAAGGCTGTCAAGTCTTTCCTAGAGGGACCGCTGGTGTTCCTGTAAGCTTTAACACCTTTAAAAGCAGTTGACGGACTTGGCGCCGCTCGGGAAGAGACGCAAGCTGGCAAAGAGCTCACCCAAGGAGTCGTTAAAAGGTGTATTTTTTAGTTTTTTGTTATGGTTTGTATCGAGTGATGCAGATGTTGGAGATATTAATAACCTCTTTGCAAAGCAGGAAATGGCTAATTTAGTAGTTTAGTAGTTCAGGATGAAAGGACTTCACTGATTTTCTTCTTTTGCTTTTTGAAACACAATGGCATGAAAGCCTATTTTTTAAACTTTTAAAAAAAAAAATCTCTTGCTGTGACGTTTTAATAAGGTGTAGAGTTTTAGTTCCTAAACAGATGTTACATAAGTTGGAAACATTCGTGTAATAATTCCAGTCTTCCAGGTCACTTGGATGAATAAAAGACGACGGCGGACGAAGTGCGCTCACGTTTTGTCCTTGTTTTTTTTCTTTTTTTGTTTATTTCAGCCCAGCCTCTCCCCGAGCTGCCCTCTCCTCCCGAGAGGAGAGCGTATCAGCCTGTGGTCATCCAGCAGCACCTGTCACTGTGGAGCAATCTGCATTTAACAGAAAAGGTGAGCTTTTATTCCACTTCGGGGGGGGGGCAACATTTAGATGCAATCAACAGGGAAAAATTGTCTCATTAAAATAATCTGGGTGGAAGGGCTGCCTGAAGACGGGAGCAGAGCACAAATTGCAAAATAAATACAAGAAATGCAATCAGTTCAGTGGAAAACAATGACAATTTGCAAAAGCAGTGTGGTTAAATGAAGCAACGGCATCCTGTGATTGTTTATCTACTGTTAAAAGAGACTCCTGTGTGTGTTCGCGGCCTCGTATGGAGTCAGAGTCAGTGGTTCTCAAGCGTTTCTTCCTTTGGAGGAAGAATTAAAAAAATCACAATATTAACGGATGCAATGAGCATTTTTTATTGTATTATTGTCAAAACAAAAAGCCAACAGTACAGTTTAATTTATGGAAAAATAAAAGCATGAGCCGATATTTGGCAGAAATGTTAAGTAAACCTTAATAAGTGAGGGCGGATGTTATTTTATTACAGTATTTAAGGCTTAAGGCTCTGGCGTACACCATAAGAAGTCAGTTTGCGGTCACATGGTCCACGAGACACTCGGCTCAGAACTCCCAGGAAGCTCCTCCCTCCTCCTACGGCGTTAAAACGGGTTTCTTTCCGGCCAGCTTCTCAACTCTCCTGTCCTTGGACAGATTTTTGCTTCTCCTCCGACGACCAGACGTGTTTATTGTACCGACACGCCGTTTGGCGTTTGTAAATCTCACGGTGCACGATAATGAGGGAACGAAGGGAACGTCACCCTACGCTCCCCGGCCAAGGAGTACTTCCTCCCGGCCACCACAGCCACAAACAGCCGCCTGTGTCTCTGCATGGTCTTTTTAGGTTCATAGGTTTCTAAGTTTTGCTGGAACAGTTGTAAAGACGGCTGTATTTTCTAACAGCCTCCAGCTGCTTCTCAGCAGAGAAGTCGAACCAAAATGGCTCCATTAAAGCTCACCGGCTTTTCCGCTTAGACAACTCCTGACCAATCACACAACACTTGGTGAAACTCAACTATTATCGGCCCGACCGTTTGTCCCTGAGCGGCACCTCGGCCAGCCGGCAAACTTTAAACTTTTCCTCCAATTAAGAGGAGATAAGCTTTCTTTTCTGTTCGTCATCACGTCTGTCTTAGTCGTGTGGCGGCCGAATATGAAGGAATGGAACGACATCTAAGCTACAGTTCCATCTACAAACCAATAACTAGAAAAGAAGTGGTCGTGCCCCACAGTTTGAGAATCACTGGGGTAAATGTGCTTTCATAAACAAAATCCTCATTTGTGGCACTCGTCCCATTTTATTAATCACCAAATAGAAACCGTACCTGCGCTGGTGAACCTAAGTGCTCCTAAACTGTTATTTCCAGGAGCGGAGGAAAAGTCCGAGCGGCTACCGCCGTTGGTGGCGAGCAGGACATTTGCCGCGTTCGAGCAGTAATCAGCGTTGCGCAGCTTTACGACTGTAAAGCAGCTTGTTGTTGGTGGAAATCAAGTCTGAATGCAACAGTAAGCGCTCCCTTGCCAAAGAAGGGGGGAGAGAAAAAACAAAAAGGGAACCCGTTTGAATGGTGTCCACGGCGTCTTCTCGCCTTCACGTCCGCTAGTCTAGTTTAAGTATTTTACACCATGTTCCTCAGAGGCATTTATATTCAAACCAGGTGGAGCACGTCTGGCGATTCTCCCTGCATTAATTATTCAGTCCCCATTGCAATAATTTGCTTCCCTCTGAGACACCAATTACTTTGCTCCTGACCAGCACACGAGTGGTTTCTCTTCAGACGCCGAGTGGATCCTCGCAAGTCGGATAGTTTATCTTTGCGTTCGGCGTCGTGTAGTAAATTGTGTTGTAACAGGAAGCCATATTGCCCTGTGGAAAATGCATAATGCATCTCCTAAGTGTATCGAAAACACTGTTGCTTAATAAAGCACCTGCTCTGCACTCCTGACTGAAAAGCTTCTTTCATTAGCTTCAATCTTTCATCACTTTGAGCGGAGTCCAGTGGCAAGCAGGAACATGATGAGATTCCACGAGCACTGAGCTTTTGTTTTAGTTGTTTGTTTCACACATTAAATGCAGCAAATCTTAGCTAGCTGTATGAAAACAGGAGTGAAAAATGAATTTTTGTCTGCACAGAAATACTCACTGTGTATTGCATGTTTTTTTTTTGGTAATTAAAAGCAGTAGTTCATATCTGTTGAAGGTGGGGTTCAGTGGAAAGGTTATGAACGGTGTTTGTCTTACCTGTTATGGATAGCTCTTTGATTGAGCTCAGTTCGGAGAAATGGAGTTTAATTCTGTCAGGACTGGCAAGCTAACAGCTAGTCGAAGCGGGGACGAGGCCAAAGTGGATTGCCGTCTTCTTAAAACAACCCTGGTGTCAGAACTTTCCCGGTTCATGCCAACTGTATTTTACAGTCTTTTATGCCCCTTTTACACGGGCTCTAAAGGTCCCGGCTCCACTCTACTCGGCTTGCTTTGCGAGCATTTCCACCGGCATGTTTTCGAGGTTGGCCCTGCTTCTTTGGTCCCTGCTTCGGAGTAGGGCCAGCCGGGCCGGCCCTGCTTTCGTGGGCGGCGCAAGCTTAGCTCCTGTTCACTCATTGGTCGTGGGTGTGACCAGATGCAAGCATAAAGAGCGAACGGTAGGACTATAAACAACAGCATTAGCTTACCCTGCAATGTTTATAATGACGTCTGTCCCCCAGCTGAAGGCGCTGTAAAGCCTGAAATCTCCAGTGGATAACAGCTGTGCTACTCCGCTCAACAATTGCGGCAGAGCGAGGCTTCTGTTGTAGAGCCGGTGGAAAAGTGGCATTACATAGCTGCCAATAGCTGCCAATGTCACATTGCACATCTATTTATTCAGAATTTGATGTCTATTTGCAAGCGCAAAAAGTGGCACCTGCACCTAGCTGTAGCACCTACTGTTCCTGCTAGAATAATAAATAGTTTTTGGATGAATTGCTCAAAAATTTCTCCAATTTCAGGTCGATCTAAGAGCTACCTACAACAAGTAACATATTAATTGCTCACACACCGACCGCACTTTAGAAGGTTTGTACTATCCCCGTAAGGTCTCATTTTGCCAAACCGTTTTTTTTTTCTTAGCCTCTAAAATCTGAGAGGCCAGTGAACATGGAGAACCTCCCCGTCAACAACGAGAACGGCCAGTCTTATGGCTACACGCTGTATGAGACCACCGTCACCAGCGGCGGGTCCCTCAACTCCAAGAACAACATCCGAGACAGAGCGCTGGTGAGGACCCGCAACATTTCCACATTTAGTTTGTCAGAACGCTTGTGTTAAAAGTGGAATTATCAGAAATCGTGGCCTTACTGGACAATTCCTATACTTCTGTTTTGTCTTATTTTAAACATTTACAAGCAGAAATCAAGAACATAAATGCTTAAAATGAGTTTTGATGTGGGGATTTCAGGCCTACTAAAGGACTTCTTTGCATCTTTTTTTTTTTTTTCCATAGGTTTTTGTTGACAAACAATTTGTTGGCGTTTTGGACTACAAGGTGCAAGAACTCGCTATACCCGAAGGGAAGGTACTGAGCGTTTGTGTCCTCCTGTACGTGTTTCAGAGACGCTAGTTAGTAACATTTAACAAACCACAGTATCTGAAAGCTTCAGGGGATGCTACTGGATGTTTTTAACAGAGGGGTCCAGGAGTGAAGACGGCACCAACTCTTCAAGAGTTTATTTTTTTTAAAATTAAGTTTAAAAAAAAAAATGGAAGGACTGATTGATTACTTAAATCCGACATGCTAAAAGATACTTTCTCTTCTTGTCATTGTAATAGTTTGCTGTTTTTCTTCCTGTAATTCAGCTCACCTTGTTTGTATTATTTCGTGTTGAAGGGAAGACGAACGCTGGGTTTACTGGTGGAGAACTCCGGGAGGGTGAATTATGGGAAAACTCTGGACGAGCAGCGCAAAGGTACAGATAAGTTCACCAAGCGACGACTTTTGACAGTGGGAGTCTCGGCAGAAGATCTGCGTTGGTTTGAAGAATCGAAGAAAACTGAAAACATTCTTTGACTCGCCTTCCAGGTATTGTTGGGGACATTGAGTTCAACGCGCACCCCCTGCGAGACTTCGTTATTCATAGCCTGGATATGAAGCCGGGCTTTGTAAACAGGTTTGTGTCTTTAATTATCCTCTCCGTGTTTGTGTCATTGTCATTACGCCTGCCTGTCGCTGATTTTAAACCAGCAGATTATGCCCCTGCTTGATACAATTACAGTTGGGGACATGATGGCAGAGTTTGGAAAACACAACGCACCTTGGTAAATCCAGTTCCTCGTGTCAAATGTCTGAAATTATACGCAGGTAAAAACCTGCTCTGTGGTGTACAAGATGGTTAAAGGCCTGTCACTGTTTTTAGTTTTTTTTTTTTTTACCAAAAGCAGTGACAGAAACCTTTTGTACTTGCAGAAATAAGAGAAAACAGGCGAAATTCGAAGCAAAATGGTTACAATCAAATGGAAAATGTAAGACAGGCTACGTGAAAATCGTAGGGACTTGTTTTGATTTTGTTTATAACGGCGTCTAGGCAAGATTTCAAACATGAGCTGTGATAAGTCAGTATCTGAGTGTGTCCTTGAGGCGATTTCACAAATACACGGTTTAATAATTCGGGACGAGAAAAGAAAAGAAACTGGGCTTGACCAAAACCTTGCCCCCTCATCTGAGCACGAATGCCATATTAATTTGGGGCTTTAAATGATTTATTTGGACTATATTTTTTTTTTTTTTTTTTCCAGGGCTGAATGATTATACAACTTCAATGATTTTTTTTTTTTTATAAACAAGTATTAGCTACATGAGTTTCAATTTATTGTGGATTTTCTTTTATTCTCACAGGGTCAGAATTATAAGTACATGCTCAAGAATATTCTTTTAACTAAATCTTTTAATAGGCGGTGCTGAAGGTTCTGGGAGGTCTTCTAACTTGACAAGGCTGGTAAACGTTTCATTAGTGTCATGATTGATTACAGCAGGTGGGTTTCCTTTGTCAGCATTAAAAAAAATGGTTGACCGATATTTAGAAAATACAATACAATTGGGAAATCTAAGGAACTGGATCTAAGAGAAAAGTGGCTAGATTGTTCAGGAACAACCCAGGAAGTGCCAAGGCTCAAGCCTGGTTGGAAACTGCTGGAACACCAGTGTCACAGTCCACAGTGGAGCCAGTTTTCCATCGCCACGGACCGAGAGGGTGCCGATCAAGAAAAAAATCTCTCCTCCTTCAAATACGACTGAAATTCACAGCCAAACGACGAGCCAAACGCCTTCAGGAGAAAAGTGGTATAATCAGATGAGACCTATTTGACCAGAATGACCAGAAGTATGTCCAGAGGAATCAAGATGAGGCATTTCAGACTTAAGAACACTGAACTAACAGTCAAAAGCATGGTGGTGGTAGCATCATGCTGTGATATTGGTGCAGTGCACAAAGTGGGTGGAATAATGAAGGAGGCGGACCTCCGAGTTCTTCAACTTTACTTCAGATCATCAACCAGACGCCTCAAATCTGGTTTCTGAGTGGATGAAACGGGCCTGTCCAAAGCCCTGACCTCAGCCTTTCCTTAAATCCTGAGTCCATGTCAGGAAACCAACCAGTTTAAAATAAAATCTACTAAATCTGCCAAGAGGAGCGGTCGACCATCCAGGCAGAATTGTACCAGAAGCAACAAAAACTGTGGCTGAGGTGCAACTCGCTAAGGAACATTTAACAAAGTTTCAGTGGCTCTGTATCTACGATATTGGCCTTGTGTGAGTTTAAAAAAACCCCACAATAAATTCAAATTTGTTCGTCCACTTCTTGTTGTTAACCCTCCTGAAGCCCTCAGAAGAGAGAGAGACAGAGAGAGGTAGAGAAGCCCTTGTAACTTTGGGACAATTTGACTCATTGAAGTTTTACGTTGTATAATCATTCCACCCTGTAAAGAAATAGTTCAAATATACCAGGAGCCCAAAATGACTGACATTCATGCTCACAAGGAGTAGATGTAAACATCATGCCGCAACTGTAAGTCAGATATGTTAACAACAAAGTGATACAGACCAAACTAATTGGATCTCTAACAGCAGCAGTTTTTTATGTAAAGCTGTCGTTGTGACTCTACCAGTTATTTTGAGAATGAAGCTGACGACGATCACAATTAAGTTTTCATTTGTGGGCCTAGTTGTAGGATTTTAACGCTGAATCAAACTGGGCTAAATGCTCAGAATAAATCTCCATGGTAACCTCCGTTATGAAACCAAACCAAGGATAGTTTGAGACCGAGCCGCCAGAAAAGCTTGAGCTTTGTGAAACGGACATATTTGCTCCCCACAGGTGTCATATCCGGTCATATTGGTATCTGTGGAGTCAGAGACCAGGGTAAATACCGGCTCAGAACCATTTTGCTGTTTGCGTTGAGCTCTCCTGAACACTTATTTTGTTGCTTTGTGGATTTCTTTATTTCATGCTTTTCACCCGAAGGTAGGAACCATAAATGTAGTCATAGAACATACATGTAGGTCTGTGTGATTTTAAATCAAATCAGGTTTGCTTTTTATTGATGCTAAAGATTGTTTTAGAATTAGTGTTTGATATTTTTTTTTTAGAGTTCGGCTTTTCCAAGTTATTTTGCAGGAATCAATGCACACCAAGCACCGACATGTTTACTCCTCATTAATGTTTCCATATTACAAGACAATCTTTGCACATTTAATAAACGTCAGGTTCACCAGAGTAAACATTTTACTGATATACTTTTAGAGTTAGTTGAATATATACTGTAGCTACACATGCAGTATTTCTTGAAGTTTTCTTGTTGTGTAGTACCCGACTTGTTTGTTTTTCCTCATCACTCTTCTTTTTTTTTTTTTTTTTTTTTTTTGAATTTTTATTAGAGCCGAAAGAAGGAAAGAAAATACATATATGTATATGAACACACATTCACATATACAGACACAATACCTCTCATTTTGGACACATAATGAACGATACATAGTGCAATGTTAACGAGGCATTGTAAAGAAATAAAAGTTCCGAAATTACAATCCAACAGTTACAGCTCCCCACCCAACCCTCCTCCAACCCTCCCATAAAAGGAAAAAAAATAAATAAATAAAAGAAAACAAAACAAACCAATCCCCCCCATCTCAGCTCAAAGTCAACCTGATAGAAGAGAAAATAGACAAATAAATATGTCATTAATCCGATATGACTACCCATATTTATAACCAAAACAATATTCAGCGACAGGCACCTTCAGTCGGGCAAAGCCCTCAAGTTGGAAAAATAAGAAAGAAAACATTGCCATTTTTGGTAGAACTTCTGTGTAGACCCTCGAAGGGTGTATTTGATTTTCTCAAGCTTAAGAAAAAACATCATGTCTTTAACCCAGAGGGATATTGAGGGACATTTTTCAGACTTCCAGTGTAACAGTAAAGTACGTCTAGCCAATAATGATGTAAAAGCAACAATTTCCAATTGAGCAGGGCTTAGCTCTGAGGCGGGGTTGAGGATACCGAATATGGCGACCAATGGACAAGGTTGCAAATTAACACTCAGGACAGAGGACATAATTGTGAAGTAATTGGACCAAAAATTATATAATTTGGGACAAAGAAAGAACATGTGGCCAAGATTGCATGGGGAGCCTTTGCATTTATCACATATATCCACCACATCCGGGTAAATCCGAGAAAGCCTAGATTTAGAAAAATGGATCCTATGTACAACCTTAAATTGGATCAAACTGAGACGAGCACAGGAAGAGGAAGATCGGATTCTATCAATTGCATCATCCCAATTATCTTGGGTCAGCTGGATTCCCAACTCCTTCTCCCATGCATTTATAATCTTGACGCTTGAATCCACTTTTAGCTTTAAAATAAAACTATAAATCTTAGAAATCGTGCCTTTCTGAAGCGGATTGTATGCAACAATCTTTTCCCAGGGCTGTTCAGGGGGCATAGAAGGAAAATTAGGAAAACATTTAGAGACAAAATTCCGAATTTGTAAGTATCGAAACAAATGTGTACCGGGTAAACTATATTTGGAAGATAAATCCGCAAAGCTATCAAATACTCCTGATGCATATAGGTTTCTTATTTGTTTTAAACCTCTGTCATGCCAAACTGAAAACGATGGGTCAGAAAGAGATGGAGGAAACAAATGGTTGTTAATCAAGGGGGATAAAGATGAGGCAGCAGCAAACTTAAAGTGCCTTCTAAATTGAAACCAGACTTTCAGCGTGTTAAGTACAACTTGATTATTAGTGTAAAGAGAGGGTTTAATAGGTAGCGAGGAAAAAATTAGACCAGATAGTGAAGACCCAGTACACGACGATAGCTCCAATTTACACCAAGGAGAGCTGGACAATTTTAACCAATAATTGATTTTGTGTATGTGAGCAGCCCAATAATATGATTGAAAATCAGGCAATGCAAGCCCGCCACTGAGTTTGCATCTTTGCAATAATGTTTTACGAACTCGAGGAGATTTCCCTTTCCCAATAAAGCCATTAATCAACCTATCCAAGGAATCAAAAAAGATTTTAGGCATAAAAAGAGGAATAGACTGAAATAAAAAGAGAAATTTGGGTAAGACATTCATCTTGACTATATTAATTCTACCCAAAAGGGAGAGGGGAAGATTACCCCAACTCTGGAAATCTGATGCTGTTTTTGTTATAAGAGGCGAAAAGTTAGCAGAAGCAAGGCCAGATAAAGAACGTGTCACATTTATACCAAGATATTTAAATCCTGTGGGACTGAGTTTGAAAGGGACGTCAGATTGTTGAAGACCACCAGGAGTAGTTTTTATAGGGAAGCATTCACTCTTTTCCAAATTCAATTTGTAGCCTGAGAAGGAGCTAAAATTATTTAAGATACGCAAGATAGTGGGAACGGAGGTAGTGGGATTGGATACATATAGCAACAGATCATCTGCGTACAAGGACAATTTATATTCTGTTCCATTTCGAAAAATTCCTCTAAAAGAGGGGGATGCACGCAATGCGATGGACAAAGGCTCAATCGCCATAATGAAGAGCAATGGCGATAACGGGCACCCTTGGCGTGTTCCACGCCCAAGAGAGAAATAATCTGAGTATATATCATTCGTGTGGACACTAGCCTTGGGAGATGCATAAAGGAGACGAATCCAAGAAACAAAAGTATCACCAAATCCAAACTTCTTCAAAACCGCGAACAAGTATTCCCACTCTACTCTGTCAAATGCTTTTTCAGCATCAAGGGAAATTACAATTTCGGGTTCATCCGAAGAATGCTTTGAATAGATAACATTGAAAAGAGTGCGTGTATTAAAGAATAATTGACGCCCCTTGATAAAGCCATTTTGCTCCTCAGATATAACCAAAGGAAGGGCCCTCTCCAGTCGAGAAGCTACCAACTTGGCTAGTACCTTTACATCTACATTCAACAGGGACAGTGGTCTGTAAGAACCACATGAAGTTGGGTCCTTGTCTTTTTTGTGAAGTAAAACTATAGTAGCCTGTGTTAATGTTGGAGGTAAAGTCTTACGTTCTAAAGATTCAATAAACATATCCAATAATAGTGGTGCCAATTTTTCTATAAACTTTTTATAAAATTCAATGGGAAACCCATCGGGGCCAGGGGCTTTATTTGACTGCAGGGCTTTTATTGAATTTATTACTTCCACAAGGCTGAGTGAAGAATCCATGCTCCTGGCAGTATCCATATCAATAGCAGGAGTTGATAAATTTTGAAGAAATTCCTTCATTTTATTATCATCTGTGGGAAATTCAGATGAATATAAAGAAGAATAAAATGATTTAAAAGTGTCATTAATTTCGATGGGGTCGTTTGTAATTACCTGTTGGGTATTTTGAATACTAGGTATTATACGAGAGTTAGCTTGACGCCGTAACTGGTGTGCCAGTAAACGGCCAGCTTTGTCACCGTATTCATAGTATGAACCTTTACTGCGTAAAAGTAAGCGTTCAGCTTCCTTGGTGGAAATTAAATCAATCTCTGATTGAACGCCCATACGCTCTTTAAATAATTCTGGTGAAGGATCTGTGGCACATCTTTGATCGAGTTTAGCAATGGCCGTTGCCAGTTCAGTAAGCCTTGAGTTATGCCTTTTATTAGACAGAGACGTGTATGAAATTATTTGTCCTCTGAGATAAGACTTAAGTGTTTCCCATAACAGCGAATGAGAAGTGGAGTCGTTCTTATTAAACAACAGAAACTCATCGATTGCATTAGAAATAAAGCCACAAAATTCTTCATCTGCCAGTAAAAGAGAATTAAACCGCCACAAAGGTCGGCTACGTTTGTAAGATGACAACTGAATGTCTAATACTAATGGAGCATGGTCAGATATTATTATACTCAAATAATCAGAGAAAACTACACACGAATTGAGAGTCTGGTCAATAAAAAAATAATCGATTCTGGAATAAGAGTGATGCACCTTAGAAAAGAAAGAAAATTTTTTCCTGGTTGGGTTTCGACATCTCCACGGGTCAATAAGACCACTCTGCCTCATAAAATCAGAGAATGCTTGGGCCATTAAAGATTTAGTTAAATTTCGGGGATTAGATCGGTCTAAGTTTGGATCAATTACACAGTTTAAGTCTCCCCCTAAAATTAACGAATGCGAATCCAAAAATGGGAGGCTGCTCAATAATCTATTTGCGAACTCAGCATCATCAAAGTTTGGAGCATATACATTTACCAGAAGAACCTTTTTCTGCATTAATGTACCAGCGACTATCACATATCTACCATATTTATCAGCTATGACGTCCGTGGGCGAGAATTGTACTGTTTTACTAATCAAAATGGCTACTCCTCTCGATTTGGAATTAAAATCCGAATGAAAAACCTGGTTCATCCAAGAGCAACGTAACCTATTATGATCCTTGATGCGAAGATGAGTCTCTTGTAGAAACACTACCGAAGGTTTTAACCGCTTGAGGTGGGAAAAGACTTTTGATCTTTTAACAGGGTGACCCATGCCCTTGATATTCCAGCTAATGAAACGAAGAGAAGTGTCTGGTCCTGCCGTACCGGGGTCTACAGCGGTATTAATCATTTAACAAAAAAAAAACAACCATAAAGAGCTGAGATGGTCTCCCCCGCTACCCATGCCCAAAAATAAACCCATAACAAAACAACACCCAAAGTCCCCATAAAAACAGAACAATGGAGACAGCAGTGCTACACACGGCAGTTATTCACAATCAAATGTGAACACGGAGATAAAGCAGAGCGAAAAAAGCCCGGAAGTGTATTTAACGAAAACCGGCTAATAGCCCCCACCAACCTCCAAATTGGAACATCAGTATGTGCATTATTATACTACTTTATGATTATTATTATTATAATTATATCACAACAAGGTTGGAAACCGCATAGTCCCCACTTAATGGAGAAAAATATTACAAAACAATATCAGTATAGATACACACGAGCATTATTAATTTCTAAACTAAACAGGATATAGCCAAAACTTTAATTACCCAGTGATGTATTAGAGCCTCAGGTCTAAAAAAAAAAATAAGAACTATATATACACCCAAACAATCTGTGACCAGGGCTCGTTAAGAGCGAGTCAGGTTCGCTCAGAAATCAGAGTCTGAACGTATTGCTTCGCGTCCTCGGATGCAGTAAACTCCTTTACAACTCCATTGTAAGTAATGCGCAGCTTCGCTGGGTGGAAAAGTCCGTACCTGATGCCTTCGATGCCACGAAGTAGCCGCTTCACCTCATTGAAGGCTGCACGAGCCCGGGCAACCTTAGCAGTGTGATCCGGATAGATCGATATAGTCGCGGCTCCGACTTTAATCCGTTGGCGCTCCCTGGCACGACGTAAAATGTCCAGACAGTCACTATAGTAATGAAGCCTGCACACAATTACTCGAGGTCGTTCGTCTGGTTTGGGTTTGGGTTGAAGAGAGCGATGAGACCGGTCCACCAGCGGTTCCTTTTCCAGCCCGAGCGCTTCCTTCAGCAACGCAGCCACAGCGGTGGGAGAGCAGGAGCCAGCGGCCTCCTCCACGCCGATGATCCTGATATTGTTGCGGCGCGATCTTGACTCTAAGTCCTCACACTTGTCTTCCAACATGGTGACCTTAGCCGTAAGCCGCTCCAGTGTAGTTTTCATACCGGTAATGTCATCAGTGCACCCCGTGAGCGCCTCCTCCACATCCCCCACCGTAGCCGCTAGCTTAACCAGTTTAGCATCAGTAGCGGCATGGTCACTTGCTAGCTGCGCTTTCACAGCCTGTACCTCAGCTTTAATGGATGATAACGCATCTCCAAGAACCTCTTGAAGTTCCTTCTTAATAATGCCAGCGATATCTTCTTTCAAAGATGCCAGTAGTTCAAGCTTGAGGGTGTCGGCTACCGGGTTCATCTGAGTCGGAGCGGTCACAGCACATGGGTCTGGCGACGAAGAAGCCGAGGCCTGCGAGCATGACTTTAGCTGCGTCTGAATAGTACGAGATTTTCCCCTTCCCGACATTGTTGGTGCAAAAAAAAGATATATTCGTGGGACAAAAGTGCAAAACAATCGACAGAGACTTGGTTTACAAAGAAAAGCACGGTTGAATAACCTTTTTAAACGAAATTGGCAGGAGCTACCACAAACCACGTCCTACTCCATAGACCGCTCCGCAGCGCCCCCCTCCTCATCACTCTTCTTAAAACATCGTGGCCCGCAGCTCCTTCTGATTGAAGGCTACAAACTCGTACCGAGGAAGAAATTTTAGTCTCGTATCACGGCAACATTTTGAGTGTACTCGGAGGCGAGGTATAACCCGCAGTGTTTGGGAATATGAACATTTCCTCTGCCGTCTACGTCCAAACATTAACTTGACATTTACTGTAAGCAAATGAATTTTGTATGAAGGACATAATACACCGCTGCCTGACAAATAGGCCACCAAAAGTTCAAGATTGATTTTTTTTTTTAAAGTGCAAGAGAATCTATCTAAACTAATATATATGTTTTTTTGTGTTTTTGTTACAGACTTGGGACTTTAGGCCACTGGTTGCCTATGCGCCAGCGGCCCTCCTTTCCAGCTTTTTTCCAGGGCAAACTTCATGTGAACAGCTCTCCTAAAGACACATTCATCAAACTCCCTGTGAGTCGGAGCCAGAAACTGTCGAGAAGCCTATTTAACTCCTCCCTGTCAGACCGAAAAAAATAAACCAGTCCAACCGTACCACAGTTACAGATAATTAGAGGCTTTATCGGATAAAAAGTCAATGAAACAGTTGGAAATAGTTAATAAACTATCTGTCTTTATCCTGTAGGTATAATGAGTACAATACCTTTAACAGAGAGAAATGACTACAACGTGCTTCTAAATCTTCTTTTTTTATATAAATCTAATATAAGTAGTGGTGGTAAAGTCAAAATGGTAATTACATTTGGTCTTTCCCAGCTGCATCGAGTTATTTTCTAATTTATTGAGTCGTTTCTCTTTAAATTTACTGGAATCATTCACATAAAAATACAGTGGCAACCTTTTAGGAAGGTCAGAGTATATTTTACCAGCTTCTCTACAGAAAAAGAACATGCTCTGTTTTTTTTTTATTCTTTTATAAACACCTTCATAATAATCCAATTATTGATTGAAACCAGCGCCTGTTGAAAAGTCCTTTCCGTGAATGAACAAACGAAAGAAAGACAGCACATGAGAAGAGACGGTCAGTGTGGTTATCTTTTACCTGGTTGTGTTCGCAGGGCTGGGGCAAAGGTGTTGTGTTTATAAACGGCAAGAACTTGGGGCGCTACTGGTCCGTTGGCCCTCAGCAAACCCTCTACGTCCCGGGTCCCTGGCTTCACCGAGGAGACAACCAGGTGCTGTGTCTGAAACGTAACGCTCACACGCGCTTCCAGTAAAAGTTTCATGTCTTTCAATCCTCAGATGAGCAGCAACGTACGACATATTACGACATTTTTTTTTTTAACCAAAAGCCAGACAACAGGAAGATGATGCCTTTTCATCTTGGCGTCATGCTAGCAAACGCCTGAGCGATCCAGACCGGCAAAACCGTCCGAATGTCATCTCAGATTGGTTGCTTTTGATTGGCAGCGCCCGGCTGCCACTTACCTTCCTTATTCTTATTAAAAACCAGAGGTCTGGACTCTGTGTTTCGCTCACCGCTTCTGCATTGGGGCTTGAATCTTGTTAATCGAATAATAGCGAATGTCATTTGTTGCATTAAAGCGAGTGTAAAAGTGACCAGTAGTTAGTATCTTATCAGACAGAACACCAGTTTAAAAAAGCGACTAGACTATCGCCTTAATATTGATCTAAAAATGAAATGATTTTTTTTTTTTTATGAAAGTATCTTTAGTACGTTTTAGTATTAATGATCTGAAGACACACAGCTCTGACTGACTTAGTGTTAAGCTGCAGAAAACAGTCTTTTCCTATTTCACAGGTAGTCTTAAAAGCAACTTATTTCTAGTGCTTGCTTCTTATCTAAAGCTGGTGCTCGTTAGTTTCTCAGAAACACCATTTCCCTGTTTAACAGAGCATAGTAGGGTCTTTTGAAGTAGTTTGTTTTGTGTAGCAAACTGGCCAAGTTACAACATATTAAATAATAATGAATCTTTTTTTTTTTTTGATAATTAAAGTTTTAATCCTTCTGTAGTGCTGTAGCTTTGCCCTGACATTTCCAGATTGTTATTGTTATGCAGAGTTCATACTTTACGTTTCTCCAGGTATTTTTATTTTAACCCCCGCTCACCTTTAACAGACCTGACAAAACAGAGTCAAACCTTCGAGCGTTTCCCACGCAGAGCAATCTGTGTCGCTCATCGCTCGGACCTTTCAGCGGCTTCTCGGCGTTCTGCCCTTTTTTTCCCTCTTCTGTTCTGGGAGCGCGCGTATCGACGTTACTGACCTTGACTGAGCTGCTGTTTGTGCTCCGTCGCAGATCGTGGTGTTCGAAGAGCAGGAAACGGACGGTAAAATCCAGTTCACCATCAACCCCGACTACGGCATGGCCGCTGAGGTCCAGTGAGGACAGCGGGGGGGGACGCGGTAGGAAGCCACAGGGCGATGTTCACACAGGATTTGGGTATCCTGCCTCGAAAGTGTCGCAATAGTTTCTCCTAACTTTGTTAAAGGCATTTTGTACTGTAAAAAATTTCATACCAGCATCTTTTACCTACACCTTTCAACTGGAGAGCAAACTGTGAATGAGTTTTATTTGGATTATATTATTTAATATGCTCTTTTTCTCAATAGGACCCTGTGTATAGTTTACATGAAGGCTGGCTGTTGTAAGGAGAATGTGTGAATAAAGTCTGCTTTGACCTGTGAGTCAGTAACCAATGCTATAAAAGCTTGTGAACTCTTTGTTTTTCTTCAACACTGCTTGCCTTCACCTCTGAAGAGAAATAAAGGTTGCAAAAAAGCTTTGAAGAACTTTATATATAAACCTTTGAGTCGGCCATTTGTTTTCTTCAAAGTATATAAAAAAAGGGTACGGGCATGTTTTTAAAAAAAAGGGTGCATTTTAATTGAATTGCGCTCTCAATATGACAAAAGCCTTGTTTGCAAAATGTTAAGTTCTAAATTATGCATTTACACATAATTTATAACCTTAAACAAAGTTGGTACTAAAAGGACCGACAAGTAGCGGGTAACACAAGTATCTCACAGTTAAAAAAACATTCTTCAACCCGGTGTGAAGTCTTAGGGGTCAGGAAGGATTCACTTTTGGTTATTGGGCTTTTCAAGACCTAAATTACACTCTGACAAAAACAGTTAAGCACCTAGATGGAGTGGGGGGAAAAAATGAAACTGCGTGTGTTGAAAGGTCATGTGAATGTATTCCAGTGATTACATTTTCAGATCTAATGGATGACAGAGTTGGCAGAACAAGGACACTGCTGCTCTTATGTCAGGGCAGCGTGGCCCCGCCTCTCCTGCAGCAGGTTGGCCCAGCAGTTGTCACTGGGCACACCTGCGTTGGGTCAGAGGTTACATCCGAGCTCATCGATATGGCTGATTGGGCGACAGATTAGGGTCCTGGCTGTGCTACCGGAGGACCTCAACGTGATGCAGGCAGTCCATGGACGTGTGTACCTGGGTGCTGTCTCAGGAGGGGTAAGACGTGTGATGTCACTGAAAGTTGTGCCAACAGGGACCCCTGAATCGCTACTGGAGGAGAACTGAAGTCAAACCTTGTGGCTCCCAACACCATGACACCAGGAGAAACACCAGAGTTCCCTTTCAGTCGATTCACTCGGTACAACATATGTACTATGGGATATCACGCTCCCGCGTGTCCTGGCTGAAGACACCTTTAATCACGCCTTTAGGCAAATGACGTAATGACGTGATGACGACAAGTGACAGGCCCCGCCTGCACTATGTAACCGTCCGTCATCACAGTCATTCCTCAGTTCTTACGCTCTTCACCTCGCTAAGAACACCTCTCCGAGTCAGGCTAGCTAGCTGCTGCTAGTTAGTTCTGTGT
>NC_051431.1:21438968-21441500 GCF_001649575.2 Kryptolebias marmoratus
GGCTTCGGGCTCCGCCAACGCTCTGCGAGCGTGAACGATCCCCAGACAGACGGGGCAAGCTTTGTGCTGGTCCTTCTCATGGAGCGAGAAGCCGCACCCCTGAGGACAGGGGCGAACAGAAGACTGCTACTTCGCTTGTGTCAGCTTTGTGCTCATCCCGAACCACAAAAGCTGAACTGTGCAGGAAAACCTCGGGACTAGCGCTTCGCGGGCAGGCACGCTTACCAGCAGGCAGCTGTGGCTAACACCAACAAAAGCAGTTAAGCTAATTCCGAGAAGCCTTGCAAAACACAGAACTAACTAGCAGCAGCTAGCTAGCCTGACTCGGAGAGGTGTTCTTAGCGAGGTGAAGAGCGTAAGAACTGAGGAATGACTGTGATGACGGACGGTTACATAGTGCAGGCGGGGCCTGTCACTTGTCGTCATCATGTCATCACGTCATTTGCCTAAAGGCGTGATTAAAGGTGTCTTCAGCCAGGACACGCGGGAGCGTGATATCCCATAGTACATATGTTGTACCTCGTTCCTCTCCTTCAGGGAACAGTAGTTATATGTATAACATTACGTTTTTATAACAAAAACAGGTGCGGCCATATTCCCCTTGGTGATGCCATCTGTGCTGGTGTAGATTCTCAGTGACCATGTTGTCTGGCTCACACCAGTCATCATGACATGATGTGCTGTAAAAAAGTCCAACACCTGAGTCTGAATGATAGGATTGGTGCACAATGCGACAATTCTCACCATGATGTGGTCCTTCCTGCTGACCAGAGCCTTCAGTATGTGTGGTTGACCTCACGTATCCATCGATTTCAACGCCGGGCCACTGTGACATATCTACGTCCCACATGCTGGACAGTTCCACAACAGGACGCCTCATACGTTCCCCAGTGTGACCCCTTATCGAGCTCTGTCAAGGGCTCTTAATGCTTCGTAATGTAGCCTCTGAGACTTTTTCTTCTCCGTTTTCTTTCAGCTGTTCCCTTTTCAGGGGTCGCCACAACGAGCCATCCTCCTCCATCTAACTCTGTCTTCTGCGCCCTCTGTCCTCACTCCAACTACCCCCCATGTCCGCTCCTCCTTTAACTACCTAATAACACCCTTCTAGATGTGCCAGCTCCTTGCAAATCGAATCATTTACAGATCTGTCGCTGATCTGCATGTGTGCCGAATTAGGTCCACACCGGACCATTCCTGTTCAAGCTGAACTTCTTTTGTCAAGGAGTGTAGTTGTCGACTAGAAGACTTCTCGCTGCTTCTGCGCGGGGAGCGCCATGTAGTGGGGCATCCCTGTCAATATCTGTGGCTCAGATTGCACAGTAATCTCAACAAAGGCGGAGGATTCGTCCTACGTCCTGGTTTAAAACGCATGTTGAAGGATTGCCGCTTCATGCTGATGCCTCCTAAGTGGCATCATTATGGAACAGCCCATGTCTGTGTTGTTTGTCTGTTAGCAAAAAATCTTACAAACCACTGGACGGATTTTAATAAAACTCTCAGAGTAGCTTTGACGTATATGTTCAATTGTTTAACATTTGGTGTCAGCTGGATTCAAGACGGCCGCCACGGCTAATCAAACTTAGCAAACACATAAAGTGCTGTAACTCAGTCAGTTTTACAGATATTGGGCTAAAACTTAGCGTGTTTGTAGCCGGGAGTCATTCCCAGCACATACTCTGAGCATAAACAGATCGAGCAAGATCTTCGTTTAAGGAATGCTACTTTTATTCATTTTTGTAACAACTAGGATGCCATTAAGCAAGACTTTGACGACCCGCACCTGCAGCCTAAATGTTTCGGCTCCTAGGAACAGAAACCCACGCAGCGCAGCACACAGTGAGGGTAAAAAAAACAACAACAAAAACGAAACACATCCACGGGACACAACAACTCAAGGAGAGGTGAGATTCTTGTCAGTTATTTATTTCTCTTGATTCAACTAACATGTTTCTCTGAGACAGAATCGCGGTGGCAAATGAACAACCTTAAAGAGTCACATGCATCGAAAGTGGATCACGTGGAGGGTGGAGGATGACGGTGGCGATGGGGAGAAGGGAGAATTCATGTGTGACGTGTGTTGTGCCTTTACAGAAGCTCCCCACCCCCCCCCGCCGGAGGGCGAGGCTCGTCACGCCGAGGTCCATCCGTGCCGTGGGAGAGCCGTTTGCTGTTTAACTTCATAAGATATTGCTTCGAGTTGCGGGGGGAGGATGGAGCCGGCGCGGCGTCACGTCCGAGGTGAAGCCCTGTGAGGACAAATCAGCCGATCCAGCCACAACGCTGATCCCATTAGTCCGACAGAGGCGACATGTACAAGATGAACACAATCATTTAGTTTTGCTCAAAAAAGTATTCACCAAGTTAAAAAAAACAAACAAAAACAAAACCGTTTTAATGCTGTTGTTTAGAAAATATTTATTCATACATGTTGGCATATTTAGGCTATATACTGTATCTCTGGGTTAGTTTCAGTGCCACTCGGGCGGAACGCCCCTGCCAGCAGTCGCCTTGTGCCTGCTGGTGTTCCCCCCC
>NC_051431.1:21443991-21445799 GCF_001649575.2 Kryptolebias marmoratus
GGAGAGGAACGAGGTACAACACATGGCTGCCCCGCTGCTCAGCTGGGCTCGGTGAAGAGCGGCTATTGAACTGAGGAATGACTGTGATGACGGACGGTTACATAGTGCAGGCGGGGCCTGTCACTTGTCGTCATCATGTCATCACGTCATTTGCCTAAAGGCGTGATTAAAGGTGTCTTCAGCCAGGACACGCGGGAGCGTGATATCCCATAGTACATATGTTGTACCTCGTTCCTCTCCTTCAGGGAACAGTAGTTATATGTATAACATTACGTTTTTATAACAAAAACAGGTGCGGCCATATTCCCCTTGGTGATGCCATCTGTGCTGGTGTAGATTCTCAGTGACCATGTTGTCTGGCTCACACCAGTCATCATGACATGATGTGCTGTAAAAAAGTCCAACACCTGAGTCTGAATGATAGGATTGGTGCACAATGCGACAATTCTCACCATGATGTGGTCCTTCCTGCTGACCAGAGCCTTCAGTATGTGTGGTTGACCTCACGTATCCATCGATTTCAACGCCGGGCCACTGTGACATATCTACGTCCCACATGCTGGACAGTTCCACAACAGGACGCCTCATACGTTCCCCAGTGTGACCCCTTATCGAGCTCTGTCAAGGGCTCTTAATGCTTCGTAATGTAGCCTCTGAGACTTTTTCTTCTCCGTTTTCTTTCAGCTGTTCCCTTTTCAGGGGTCGCCACAACGAGCCATCCTCCTCCATCTAACTCTGTCTTCTGCGCCCTCTGTCCTCACTCCAACTACCCCCCATGTCCGCTCCTCCTTTAACTACCTAATAACACCCTTCTAGATGTGCCAGCTCCTTGCAAATCGAATCATTTACAGATCTGTCGCTGATCTGCATGTGTGCCGAATTAGGTCCACACCGGACCATTCCTGTTCAAGCTGAACTTCTTTTGTCAAGGAGTGTAGTTGTCGACTAGAAGACTTCTCGCTGCTTCTGCGCGGGGAGCGCCATGTAGTGGGGCATCCCTGTCAATATCTGTGGCTCAGATTGCACAGTAATCTCAACAAAGGCGGAGGATTCGTCCTACGTCCTGGTTTAAAACGCATGTTGAAGGATTGCCGCTTCATGCTGATGCCTCCTAAGTGGCATCATTATGGAACAGCCCATGTCTGTGTTGTTTGTCTGTTAGCAAAAAATCTTACAAACCACTGGACGGATTTTAATAAAACTCTCAGAGTAGCTTTGACGTATATGTTCAATTGTTTAACATTTGGTGTCAGCTGGATTCAAGACGGCCGCCACGGCTAATCAAACTTAGCAAACACATAAAGTGCTGTAACTCAGTCAGTTTTACAGATATTGGGCTAAAACTTAGCGTGTTTGTAGCCGGGAGTCATTCCCAGCACATACTCTGAGCATAAACAGATCGAGCAAGATCTTCGTTTAAGGAATGCTACTTTTATTCATTTTTGTAACAACTAGGATGCCATTAAGCAAGACTTTGACGACCCGCACCTGCAGCCTAAATGTTTCGGCTCCTAGGAACAGAAACCCACGCAGCGCAGCACACAGTGAGGGTAAAAAAAACAACAACAAAAACGAAACACATCCACGGGACACAACAACTCAAGGAGAGGTGAGATTCTTGTCAGTTATTTATTTCTCTTGATTCAACTAACATGTTTCTCTGAGACAGAATCGCGGTGGCAAATGAACAACCTTAAAGAGTCACATGCATCGAAAGTGGATCACGTGGAGGGTGGAGGATGACGGTGGCGATGGGGAGAAGGGAGAATTCATGTGTGACGTGTGTTGTGCCTTTACAGAAGCTCCCC
>NC_051431.1:21446598-21449947 GCF_001649575.2 Kryptolebias marmoratus
CCGTGGCCGATCCCCGCTCAGCGGAATACCATGCGGTCAGTGAAAGCAGCCGGTTGAGGTTACAGCAGGGGTGTCCAATCCTGGTCCTGGAGGCCCGCCGTCCTGCATGTTTCAGATGTTTCCCTGCTTTGACACACCTGGTTTGAATGACTGAGTGATTAACAGGCTTCTGCAGAACTGGAAGACCTGCTGAGGAGCAGGGGAACACCTAAAACATGCAGAACGGTGGGCCTCCAGGACCAGGATTGGACACCACTGGGTTAGAGTATCTGACCAGTCTCACGTAAAGGACCGTAATAACCCGGGGCCGATCAGTCTGAGTGGATCTGGGATGGATTTCCTCCCCCTCACTTTGCAGCAGCTAATATCAGCTTGTTTGTCTTGCAGCAGCAGCAGCGGGGGGGTGGTTCTGTGCAGATATCGTACCGAGGCTCAACGTTTAAATTATCTCCAGCTGCTAATGCAGGACAGCGTTAGATAAAGACCACCGCTGTGTTTTACACGTGAATGATTTATCAGGCAGAGATTCGATTATTAGGCTATGAGATGTGGAGTAACGTTGTAAAAGTGTCTGTCCGTGACGTCGCTGCTGTTCGTTGGGTCCTCTCGAAACGTGGTCACAAAAAGAGCATCACATATAATTAGGACTGATCACACTGGCCTTCACTTTGCATTGTTTTAATTTTATTGTGCTTTTCTTTGCCTGTAGTCACTTCAGAGTCGAATGTATTACCTAACTCAGCGTGTGGAAGCTTATGTTTAATAGTTAAAAAAATATATTTATTATTGATTTGGGCCGTAACACTAAGCTTTTCGAGGCTTTTTCACCCCCCCTGACACGCTTCTTCCTTTTATTTAAAAAATAAACATTTAACTCATATAATCGATGCCTTTTAAACGTTCAGAGACCAGGAAAAGTATCAACTCAATGAAACGTTTTGTTTTTTTTTTCTTTTACACAGAAGCTACATTGAAACCAACATGTGGGATCAGAGCAGCGTTTTCGAATCCGATCTCGAAGCAGTTCTGCAGTGG
Organism: Kryptolebias marmoratus; assembly: GCF_001649575.2. Taxonomy (NCBI): domain Eukaryota; kingdom Metazoa; phylum Chordata; class Actinopteri; order Cyprinodontiformes; family Rivulidae; genus Kryptolebias; species Kryptolebias marmoratus. The sequence goes on from NC_051431.1 coordinate 21,447,634, forward strand.
GCTTCTGCGGACAGGTTGTGAACAGTGAATATCTTACCTGTCGTGGATAACTCTTTGAACGACCTCGCTTTGGGGAAAATGCAGTTTAACTCCTACCGGATTTCATCAACCTCTTGCGGTGCACATCTAATAATATAGGACTCTCCAGTTATCCGCGAGTACAGACAGCAGCAGTAGCAGCTAGCTGTAGCACTGCCTGCTTTAGGACAGCAGGATTCCACCTTGGTCTTGGTTCTTCTCAGACGAGCCGTTAGCTTGATAATTCGTCTGGTCGTCCAAAAAGCTATCTGCAACAAGACCTGTACTTCAAAAGATCTGAATTCACCATTTAAGCTGTTTTTTTTTTATGTCATAAATGTGTCACAAACTGAACTTTTTCTTCTTTTCATTTTTTTGTGTGTTTCAGCCTTGCCTGGACCTGTGCTTTGTTGCGTGTCAACCTCAGGAATTAAACAGAGGGGAAAAAAAGGTGTATTTTTTTCTCTGCTTTCACACATAAATACAGTAGTTACAGCGCATTTGACGACAATCACCCTCAGTCCCCTGATCGGTCTTCCAGACAGTTATTTCTGCAAGTCGCCGCGAAGAAAGCCATGTGGTTTCTAAGTGCTAAAAAGAATGCCTTTTTATGTATGTTTCAGCTCAGTTTCCAAGCACAGCGGAGGGAGGGGGGGGGGAGTTTGTGTCTGCGTGTGGTCGGCTTGCTGTAAATGCACGAGTTTGAATGAGACCGTAAAAAATGGACAATGGCAACCCAACGGCAAATGAAGGTAGGCGTAAGTACTATTGAACTCGTAGTACAAGTGCTCATGAAACAAGTTAAATTACAGCAAACGTTTCATGGTTATCAAAAGAACATTCCCTATGCTCTGTTTGTGTCAAAGGAAAAAAAAACAAAAAACAGAAATAAAATCACAATGAGACATCTTTGTCCTTGTACGTATCCAGTGCTGACGACCACATCTTTAAGTGGAATTCTTCATGCGCAGATCTTAACCCACTTGTGTTTTAGACCCTTTTTTCTTTCAAAATTTGTGGCGAAAAAGAAACTCTTGAACCTGCGCGTTCGCTTGGATCCGCCAGCTTTATACGCTTCTTTCGCAATGTGCTGTCTCTTCTTCCCCCCCGGGTGGGCCCGTTCATTGTTCAGTGGGAGGCGCAGGTCACGACTGTCCACGCAAACCCTGCGAGGGATCCGTTACCTCGTCCCCCCCCCCCTTGCCCTTCAGTGAACGACTGCCGCCTCCAAACGCGTCTGTGCTTTAATATTACATTTATGTCCTGTTTTGGTCCATATTAGAAAAAAAAAAATGACGAGTATTAAATCCTGCTTCCCGACCCCCCTTTTATCATTATTATTTTTTTTAAATATATATAATTAAGACATGATTGCACTTCTTGGGAAACTTGACTGTTTTCTCCCGTCACAGATTTGAGGCCAACCACCTGCAACAGAAAGGATTGAAATGGGTTTAATGAACTTAAATTAGCCTTAATGGTCTTTCTAAGCCTGTTTATTACCTTAATAATGGACAGCAGCTGTTGTAATTGTGCTTTAACAGAGGAAAATTGGAAACTACTGTTCGGTTTATTAGGAAATATTAAAAACACCTGCTCTTTTATAATCTAACCAGGTCAGTCAAAGTGGCAATAATCCCCTCCTCTGAATTGATGACATTTTGTTTATAGATGAAGGGCTCTGCTCCGTATTAATAGCCACTTCAGAATCGTTACTTACCACGCTCTGAAGCTGGGGGAAAATGGTCAGATCTCCACATTGGGGTCTGTGAATCCTTTCTTCCCTTCATTTACGAGGACGGGTTTCTCTGTTCTTGTGTGCCAGACGAGGATCTGCGAAGAAAGCGGCAGCAGCATTAGTGGCCCGCCGTTGCCCTGATGCGTTCACCTCCCGCCTCGTGTGCTTCGAAAAAACCGGCCGATTCTTAAAATGGCTCCAGTGGTACATTCACCGCCACGGGGCCCATCTATGTGTAAAGAGCTACTTGAGCGTAAAACGCTGCATCAGAAGGAGAGTGTGTTTCCTGACAAATGCTACCCGGCCCTTTCAGCCCGGCCTGTGTTGAGCTCCGGTACGTGTAGGGTTTGTGCCTTCGCAGGCGGCTGCGCTGTTCTTTTGGAGGCGTTATTGCTCTGCGGTGTTCTCCGAAGCCTTCACGCCGACTCGGTTAAGGCCCAAGAGACGGAACAAACATGCAGGAGAACGGTGGTGAGGGCAAAACAAGAAAGGGGAAACAAACTAAACGTGTCAAGCTCGTTTCCCCCTCCTTCTCTCCTCGGCGTGCCCCCCCCCCCC
>NC_051431.1:21450107-21452211 GCF_001649575.2 Kryptolebias marmoratus
GGGGGGGGGGTGTCGAGTTAACAGTTGCGCTCGCATCCGAAGCGGCGGGTTATGAGGAAAAGAGATTCACGCGCACGACTTTCCATTTTCGTTCCTCACTCCGTCCCGTTCAGCTTCCTTCTGTCTGCCCCTGCGCTCATCTGTAATCAGCGTGACGTCTCTGCCTCCCCACCCCTTCCACCCCCACCCAGTCCAATTCAGCTCCGTGAGCCGTTCCCCTGAATCCCCTCTTTTCATTTAGGCCCGTGAATGGCGGGAGGGGGAGGGAGGCAGGAGGGGGATGAAAAACCTGGCCGAAAGTACATCTACTCCCCTTTCCTTTTCTTCCCCGTCTCTCCCTCTCTTTTGTCTGCGTACGAGTGCTCGTGGTGAGGATGTTGGCTCGCTGAAGCCCCCCTGGCTGACTCTCCTCTGCCCAGAGAGAGGCTTAGAGACGTAAACCGGACTGACGGCGGTGAGCGGGAGAGGTGGGACTGGCGCGGAGGGAACTCTGCTGCCACAGAAATGCGGGCAGCGAGAGAAATTTAATCGATGGTGTTTAATGTTTCTGCAACAAGGCGACTCGAACTGACCTTCGAACTGCTGTTTTTTTTGTTTTTTTTTTAAGCAAAAGAATAAAAGCTTTTTTTGCAGATGAGGTGTCTCTGATGGTGCTTTCAATCCGTGACTTTCAGGCTGCACTTGAGTGGTTTGATGCCAAATGTGAAGCGAGTCTGAGGCCATCATTCTCACCCCGAAAAAAAAAAAAGGTCGAATGCTCTCTTCGGGTTGGTCTTTGCCTCGAACAGAGGAGTTCGAGTCGTGTCCACGAGTGATGGTAGGATGGAAAGAGAAAGAAAAACCAACGGATTAGGGTGTTAGCCGCAGTAATGAGGGTCTTGCTCCAGTTTGGGGTGAAGAAGCTGACTTTAGTGGCAAAGATCTCCCTTTACTGGTTTGTCTATGTTCCAACTAGAGTCAGGAGATATGGATCTGGACCGAAAGAACAAGAGCTCAGACACAAGTGGCTGAAACGAGCCCCCTCGATTAGGTGTTTGGACCTTAGAGACACAGTGAGAAGCATCCATCATCCGGGGAACGCTCAGAGTAGAGCTGCTGTTTCTATGCCTCAACATCCTGAGGTGGTTCAAGCATTTGATTAGAAAACCACCTGGACGCCTCCATGTACTGGGTTACAAAGCTTGTCCTACTAGACGAAAGCTCGCAGAGAGATTATATACATGTCCTCTCTGGCCTGGGAACGCCTTGGGATCCCCCCAGGAGGAGCCGGAGAGTGTCACTTAGGAGGGGGATGTATGTTTGTTTTCTGTGACCCAGCTTTGGAAAAGCTAAAAAAAAAAAGAAAGAATGAATGTATGTATGTATGTTACAGAGGTCTACCAGGAAGATCACTAAAGCTCATCAAGATCATCAAACAAAGAAAAGACCTGTTAAGAACATCATCAGTAGGGTAAAACTAACCTGTCTCACGACCGTCTAATCCCAGCTCACGTTCCCTATGAGTGGAAAATTGGAAAAAAAGCTTTCTGTGGGCCAATGAAAAATGTCCTTACGATTTTAAATAACACCTATCCTGTTTAAAGCATTGTGGTTCAGAATCACTGTATCTTTTAGAAGCAGAATAAGGGGTTTGTTTTGTGACTCCTCGACTTTGAGAAGTGTCAGAAAAGAAGGTCAGCGCTTGACTTTTTACATAATGTCAAATTGGTTGTTAGCAAGGCTCTGGAATGAGGCGAGGCAGCTAAATATGCTAATCGGATGCTCTAACGATTGGTTTAGAGCGGATGAATTGGACTTTATTGCGTTGTCAGAGGGTGATATACAGGTCAGGTCACGCGTGGACACAATATTAAATGCAGAGATCACGCACAAATGTCATCCCGAAGACAAAAACAAACACACTAGTTGGCCCTGTGACAAAGAGGAGCTAAACAGATTGAAGTTGTCACGATTTTGCCACCCCTCCCTGGGCATCGTGCCATTTATTGTTTCATGTTGAATAGTACCGGCCGTGTTGCCTGTGTGGAGGCAGAAGAACATCGGAAATTGAACTTCGCCTAACTGTTTAGGAACACATTCGACACTTCACCCCCCCCCCCCCCCC
>NC_051431.1:21452224-21466612 GCF_001649575.2 Kryptolebias marmoratus
CCCCCCCCCCCCCCCTAAAACGTTCTAAAAAGACTTTTTGCCAAATTGATTTTTGCAAAATGTTAGTTACATCAAGCGTTGCCGTTTCAATTTTTTTTCCAACGCAATAAAAGAAAAAGCTGCTCACAGACATAAAAGTATGGATTAAAGTTGATCAATAAATATGAAGATGGAGACTGCAGCCATTAGACTTAGGAGAAAAAACTCTAAATATCAATATTTTTAGATTTGATTAGCTTGTGAAGATAAATACAGTAAGACTATTTTTTTTATTATGATCCTCTGTCCTATTAGACGCTGTTTTTTTTTTTTGGTCTATGGGAGATCAAACTTTCCTTTTCTTGTTATTGGGTTTAACATGTTTACTGCATTGTTACCACATCATGAGGTTTGTGGCATTAAATCTCAGAAATTTGCTCTTATATAACATGATAAAACTTATTGGTCGGTTTTTAAGCTAGCCCGTTTCAAAACGCTTTGCTTCTAAGGAAAAGAGTGTATGAAATAAAATGTATCATGAAAGAGGTTCCCAACTTCCTTGTCAATATTGGCTGTTTTTAATATATATATATATATATATATATATATATATATTTTTTTTTTTTTTTTCCAGGGATTACGCTCACATTTTAGAGAACTGCTTAACATTCATGAATTCCTTTTTTTTTTATATAAGGAAATTACCTTGGTGCAGTTGGCTGCTTTTGGCTCTAGGTCATTGAGCGTTACAAGCTCCCGGAGCAAACTACTCTCCTGGTAGCCTCCCTTCACCCCGCGGAGCTTAAAGTACGCCTGCGGCTTGAAGAGGATGAGCCTCAGGTTGATGGCGAAGCCGGCCATGTCGATGGCGAAGGGCCGGTGGGGGTCGAACACCGTCTTCCAGCCGTAGACCTTCCCGGCTGCGTTTACTTTGGGGGACTCGTACCTCAGGCCGCCCACGAAGGCCACGGGCCACACTGAAACCTTCCGAGTCGACCTCATCTAGCCGGAAGAGAGACAAAATGAGGAACGGAGGGGAAAAAGGGGGCGGGGGGATTGGAGAGGAGGAAAAAGGAGCAAGTTAGCGAGTTTGAGAAAGCAGGACATGACAGCGAGTCGGTAATTCAGCCTCAGCACTGCAGCGGAGCGTGGAGCCGCTGCAGTGATTCATTCTGAGCGATGGTGAATATTGACCGTCCGCCTGGCTGACACACACTGTTCAACAGCTGCCCCCACAATGAGATAATGAGGCACAACCATGTTGAAGGGAGCAAACACGGCCAGAGCTTAAAGGGTTTGAAGGAGTGAGGCCATTAGTGTAAGGGGTTTTGGTTGCTGGTTGGTTCTGAAGGCTCTTTAAGGTAGACCTGCGCTTTTCTCCATTTTTTTTTTCTCCCCTTTCCTTTTTTTTTATTCCCTTTACCCTTTAATCTTCAAGGATCAAACAATTATGCCGCCCTCTCTTTGTTTGTTGTCGAGCAAATTTTCACCACCCTGACAAGAGCTGCGGCAGCCATGAAGGGTGCCTTTTTAATGAGGCACGAAGAAGGTTTAGGAACGGCAGAGGCATTTAATCAAGCTCGGTGCAAAGGAAATAACGACGCCTCTCAAGTGGAGGGTCTGTTCAAAGTGAAGGTGCGCGGAGCGAGTAAGCGTTTAGAAAACAGCCCCATCTACAGTTTTCTGCCGAGTGGTCGGGTCTGTTGACCAGGGCCGCAGCGCAGCTTCGACATCATGATTCAGCTGTGGGCTTTTTTTTCACATTTAAACGCCGGGGGAAACAACTAAGCGAGTCTCCCTTAATGAGCTCTGGCTCTTTAATGGCGAGACCGAAAAGACGCTGGGTTCGTGCGTTTGCTCATTCCAGTCCCGCTCTGTCTTTTCTCTTTGCAACACGCTCTGTTAGCCAGTTCCTTCTTGTTCCAACATGGAAGCCTGGCTGCAAATGTGTCACCTGCCTACTTCCCTCTCAGATATATAAGGGTACAAGACTTCACATGGGAGGAAACAATAAATCAGACTCATGCAGGCACTGTCAAGAGGCTTGTCACTCTCCCCATCCGTGCTGGAAATGTGAAAATGAGCCTGCTTCTTCCGGTTCGGGGGGGAGATATATCAGCTGGAGTGAAACAACACAGATCCCTCTTTTGCAGGCAGCCAAGCAGAAGTTTGCCCATGCCCCACTCTGGTGACGGGTTTGTGCACAGCATCTTGTTGAGTGTTGCTCCAGATTGCGAACGCACGCCAAATGTGTGCATCTAAGCTCCGTTTTCCTGCTCCAGTTCGTGAGAGGCCCACAGAGACGCAGGCCTATGGTGGTAGACGTTTGAGTGGGGAGGCACAGACAGTCGGGATGGAGAAACTAGGTCCCCCCGTTGGAGCAGAAACGAGAAGGGAAGTGACTTTGTGCAATAGTCTTCAAGGGTGCGGAGAAGGCGATGTTGCCATGCAGACGTATGTCAAAATGAAACTATGACAGATAAAAATGTGTGGGAAATGTTGCACAGAAGTGCTACATTTATCATTGATTGCTAAACTTTGTACATGTGTTTATGTTATTCAGTCTTTATTACTGCCGACAAGGAAAGAATGATTTTTTTTGCATCTGTTTGTCTGTCTGTGTACAAGATTACTTAAAAGTTATGAATGGATTTTCATGAAATTTTCAGGAAACGTCAAACATACTACGAGGAACAAGTGATTAAAGTTTGGTAATGATCTGGTTAAAGTTCAAGGTCAAAGGTCAAGGTCACAGATCAGCCCGTGCTCTAACTCTGCAGCTGTGTAACAGGAATGTTAAACTCCACAGCTGGACACCTGATGGGTCAAGGGTGATCACTGTTGATTTCAAGATGACGGTGTCAAAGTTCAAGGTCACAGATGACCTTCTGCTCTAACTATGCAACCTATGAAACGGAGGAAAATGAAACTGAGCAGTTGGACACCTCTTAGGTCAGGGGTGATCACCATTGATTTCAAGGTCATGAGGTCAAAGGTCATCACAGCTGGCCTAGTGCTCTAACTCTGCAACAGTGTCATGTAGGAATGTCAGTCTGCACAGTGGGACACCTCATGGGTCAAAGATGATGCCTGTTGATTTCAAGTTTCATGAGGTCAAAGGTCAAGGTCACAGGTAACCCCTTTCTTAAAAACTCCTCTCTGCTCTGACATGTGACCCTTTGTTTTCCTCCACTAAGGAAGTTGTGTTTTTGGTTGTTTGTTTGTGTGTCTGTTTGCAAAGATCAGATAAAAACTGAGGAACAGATTTGGATGAAATTTTCTGGAAATGTGGAAAAACAGTGGATTGCATTGTGGTGCTGATCCAGATTAGTATCTGGATCGCACTATTTTTTAAATCACGCTGTGGCCTTGGCGAAGGTTTGCGCTCTCTGACTGCTTCTAGTTTTCTCTATTTATTCAGCCTCTAAAATTCACTGGACCTCGTTTTCATTCTTTGAATTGGCCTGGAAATGAAGCTCAAACATTTCTTGAAGTTGAATACGTTTTCCGAGCCCTGATTAGCAAAACATAACAATGTTAATATTGATTGGAAGATGTATTTATTTTTTGGAAGGAAGCCTATCAAGGAGGTGAAAAGGAGACCAGGGACTTGAAAGTACCACGGCATTAAGCAGTAAATGAGATTGTTTTTGGATGAAAAATCAAAGAGAAAACTCCTATGAGGCCTGAATAGTTTTTTTTTTTTTTTTTCCACATACATGTAACTGAGAAAAATGAATTTTTTTATAAAGGTCTCATCAGTTTTCATTTGGAGCTGACCTAAAACGAATGTGCATGCTATAAACCTTTTTGTTCAGCTGTCTCTGCTGCAGACTGAAAGACCGAAATGTCCTGATCTCAACTGGTGTTCTCTAATGCACCACAGCCTGCAGCAGCTTGGGATATAAAATGTGAAAAGTGTCTGTCAGGTGATGCGTGATCCTTCTTTTTCTTGTCATGTACTGTACTGCTGTGCAGCAGCTGTGGGTAAGTTTAGGTAGCATTTACGGAAAAAGCTTTTTTTTAGTCTAACACAGGGCTAAAAAACCTTTAAAAAATTGATGGATTGGTATTTTTCGGACAGGTTAGGTTTCAGATAACCATAAAAAAGGTTCTTTAAACTTGTGCTTATCATGGTATATTTTTTCCAAATGCTTGACAATTTAGTTCCTAAGTTGTGGGGCTGCGCTACATATCAAACATTTATCGTCATCGCATTATTAAACAATAACACTGCATCTTACAAGATTTTCTAATATTGTGCCTTCCTACTAGGTTGTGTAAGGAAAATAGATTTAAGCACGTAAAAAAGATGTGGGAAGACACAAATCATTACATTATTTTATTCTATAGTCACGGCCACTGATCTACCTGAAGCTCGTCTTTTTGGAGTCCAGGCTCTTTATTAATGTACTTATATACATATATTTGTACGCCTCTGTCAGTTTGGATCATCTGACCAATCAGCCCAGGCTTTAAAGAAGTAAAAACAGCATTTCAGACAAATAAGGTGCTGATCAATAAGAAAAAAATACCTTTTTATGTGAACAAAAAAACTCTCTTCCAGTAGACCTCTAATAATTACAGACAAGTATTAAACACTATAAACTCTTTACATTCTACAGGGGTGGGAGGGTTTCTTTGACAATGCAAGAAAGGGGAGACCTCTACTTTTTGCTTGAACACGCTAAATGTTTAAAGTAACGCAGTGGTTTAAATCAAATCAATATGAACAAACCGACTGGCAGGGTTCAGCAGAAAACATTTCCAAAGTGAGACATTTTAAAAAAAAATATTTGAGTAACTAGATGAAGCACTTGCATACACTTTCTGTCACAAAGAAACTCCAACCAATCAGGAGCCGGTTAGTGCACAGAACTGTTTTCAAAACCGAGTCAAACCTGTCTGTACCATGCTAATTGGTGCATCGTTTTTCATTTTAGACACAGATAGCTTAGAGCTCATTTACAACTGTGATCTCCATATTCTTGCTTGAATCAAGCTTGTGTTTACCCAACTGGAGCTGCTGCTGACTTTGACCCTGGAATCTTTGGTCAGAGTTAAAGGAAAACGTTGGTTTCCTTTGATGCAGGTCCAGTTTGAGACGGTGAAACTCACACTGACACGGCTAGCTTGCAAGGTAATAAGTATTGCACCTTTCTAAGTTTGTTTTCATATTTGTTTCGTCACCTTCTCGTGTGGCCAACCCACAGCACATTTTACTGACAGCTACTATTGTTTCAGTGAACCGGACAGTGGTGGCAGTCAGCTCTGTCTACCTGGCTGTCACTTTTTATTTTTCTCTTTCTCTGCCTCTGTCTGATTCTCTGACTCTCCCTGCCCCTCGGGGTCATTACTCTGGCCCATAAATAGGCATGTTGGAGGTGATGGAGGGCCTCTGAGGGAGACAGAGCACATTGGCTGACTCCCAGAGAAAGGTAATGACAGGCCCCGTCGATACCAGGCGCTCCATTTGCCACGAACCCCGTCTCCACTGCTAACAAGACTTGAGGCTAATGCTCGGAGGACCTAGACCGTGTCCGCTGAGGTAATTCGACTCATGTCAGGATGGATGACCTAACTTGTACCGATTACGTGCGCAAACGTCTCCTCACCCGCTCAAGATCCTAAATGTGCTTGGGAAACGGCTGCGAAAACGTCTGAGGATATATTGTTCAAAAGCGCCGTATGATTAAGACATCGCTGAAAACTGTAATGTGCGGCTTGTCAGTGCTGTATGTGTCACTCAATTTGTTCATGTGGTCGAAAAATACTTAATAATGAACTTAATACCCAAGTTAATAGTTGCAAAAAATAAATTTTGTGCTTTTTAAGAAAAAAAAAATAAAGGCGGGCCAATCAAATTTTCTGTTAGCTATTTAAAAGGTGGTGTAATTTTAAATTTTGATGTCCTGCAAAAACTTACCAGAGTTTAGTATACTGATTTTGATTCAGAGATTTATTTGTCGACGTTCCTAAATTCATCAGCTCTACACACAGCAGAGAATCATCTGCTTGTGTAAACACTGCTCACTCCGGTGCACTTGTCCGCAGGGTGTCTCTTTTGAGTTTGGTGTTACAGTTTTGTTACCAACTGTATGCAACAACCCAAATATATTCTTTAGGCACAAATCTTAGGTACTGTAGGATCTCCGATGGGTGGAGATCTTACAGTACCTAGCCTGGTAGCTAATACTAGTAAAAAACAGCACTCTGAACTCACACTAGCACACACTAATTGATAGAAAAGTACTCAACCATTACCAACTGCATTTTGACAAGCTAAAAACAGTTTTCCTTGAGACTATTGAAGCTGTGACACACACATACACACCCTCACAAAAACATATCCATTACCAACGCACTGCAGTTGCTTACTGTTAGTGGAATCACGTCAAAAGTAAAGCTGTTTTTACCGGGCTTTTAATACACCCACTGAAGCTGGGGTCCATGCAACAGCTGACACCTTATTCGGTCACTAAATTAAGGCGTCCATCACACTGAATGATGACTCTGCTATGCTCTCTAAAACCTATTGGAACGCGGATCCCGGCGAATTTGGAAAAGCTTAGAAAGCCTCCATCATCTGCTATTTTACATGTCCCTGAGACGCTCTCCTTTGTCCTCACCATGTTGTATTTGTCAGTGACACGATTCCACAAAGATGCTACTATGTACGCTCGCGTTTGCGTCATACAGGGACCCCTGCACAGGCATGACTTTCTCGGACCTCGTAGGCTGGGAGCTCTATCAGGGAGCCCACTCTGAAAGCAGTATCTTAGTTGGTAGTCACTCGAGATGTCCAAATATGTTCCCAAGTAGAAAAAAGGTGATGCTAGGTGATGCACAACTGTGCTATCAAAATGCCAAAAGTCAGATCTGCAAATAAATAAATCAAATTCTCAAAGGCAATCTTAAAAATGTCACGGGCCCATTCTAACTTTGGAACAACCTTTACAAAACTAGAGTAGCTTCCCCACTGTGCAGCTGCAGCCTACATACAGCCTTTTTTGTCTATCAGATAGAAAAAAGTATACACTAACTTTCGGCTAGCAATGTGTTAAATTGTCCTGTTAATGCAGGCAAAGATACTTCTTATAAAGCATTACCGACTGGAAATAGCATTTACGACAATATAAGGATCTGCAGTTTTTCTGAATAAAGGAAGAATTTGTTAAAACATGCATTAAATGGCTGTAAGAGCAGCAGCAATGACCCTGTCTCCCAGCACTAACCTCCTCAAACAGCTCCAGGCTGTATGTGTTGTCGTCGTCAGCAAAGTAGACAATTCCAGCTTGGCTGCTGTTGGGGTTAAAGGTCTCCCTCAGCCACCGCAGGGCCAGATTCCTCTGCATGGTACCTCTGGGGATTCTGGGGTCACGGGTGTCACCTCGCAGCTTGTAGTTCCTGGGCGTCTCCACGTTGAGGTGGGTGTAGTTGAGCCCCGTCTCTCGGAGGAGGCGCGTGACAAGAGGCGTTCTCCTTTGGGAGTCCTCCACCAGGATCCAGTGCAGGTTGGGGACATGGAGGAAAGTGTTTGCCAGCCTCGTCAGCTCTGCCTTCTGCACGGGTCGGCTGTACGTGGGAGTGATGATGTGGATGGTGGGCAGCACATCGGACCAGGGCGGGGGCCGAGTGTACACGTACTCCGTCCTCACCACTTCCACAATGTCCTTATCAGAGGCACAGTATTCTTTGGAGTCCTGACCGCCTGCCTCCTTCTTGCCCTCTGCGCCTTCATCTGCAGATACGGGGATGAGAAGGAATGTAAGGCATTAGTGCAACCTTGAGCTGCTCTTTGGAAATTTGCCTCAGGTGACTTAAACCCAATGGGGGTAAAGTGTACCTGAGAGTCGGTGGTGGTGGACCGCGAACCTCTCTGGAATGATAAAGATCTCTTTTACTAGGTGGTGACAGGCTGCGAAAAGTGAAAGCAGGCACCGTGAGAGGACAACACAGCTGACGGACAGGAAGACAGCGCAACACGAGAGAGGGGAAAGATAAGCCCATCTGCTCCCAAGGCATTTGTTTTTTTTTTCTTTTTCTTTTTATAGATAGGAAAAATGAAGTGCATGTGGACTCAATAGACATGCCTTTTCTTTCGTCCAAATTCCACCACAGACTCCCCGCCCCCTTGTTTTTGTTTTTCAAAGCAGTGCTTCTCAGCTGGTCTGGCTTTGGGACCCACCATCACCCCTTATTGACAAGTCACAACAAATCGGTGTGGTTTCAACCTGAGATAGTCGAACAGAATATCACAGTATGCCAGCCCAGAAACGACAAGTTTAGTGACAAACCAAAACAACCAGCAAGTGGCAATGCTAGAGTGGAAAATATTCCCGTTTTTGCTTAATTAACCTGCATTTTAATTAAAAACCAGAAGTCTTCACTTCACTAACTTCAGCCTTCTTTAACAAACAGTCCAATTATTGAGACGTTTTAGCTGAGGACCCACCCATTGAATACAGAACAAACAATATCTTATTAAAATTATTCAGCCACCTATTCAGGCGTTAACTATAAAGCTGACACAACAATCACCACATCGATTTTTTTCTTCTAATTTTTTTTTTCCCAGACAAAGACTCAAAACCTAATTTTGAGTTGCAACCCCACCAGGTGAGAATCACTGTTTTATAGCACACTTCAAACAGTTACTGCATGCAAAACACTAAAACTATAAATAGAGACAGACATTGCTGAATCTAACGTAATAAGGTGAGAAAAAATGTCTAGAGTTGGAAAATAAATCCTAATTGTTAAACATTAATAACTTTTATTAGGGTTTTCACGGAGCACGCGCAGAAATGCATTTAAAACCTCGGCAGCCCGATACTCTGAGTCACTCAAATAAGATTGGAAGATGTCGTGTGCGTGGATGTGTGAGCCTTCTTTTCTTTGTAAAACTTTGTAACAATGTGAAAGTCATAACATTTATCCATAGTTTCTAAGAATACACTGTATTTCTGCATCTTAAGAAGGCATGGGCCAGGATAAGATTTAGACAATATAACTTTGAGCAAAAATACTAAAGTTTCACAGTAATAATAATGCCAGAACAATTTATTTTTTATTTTTTTTGCAGAAGTGCAGCCACTGTTAGCTTCTCAAATAATACATACGCAGCCAGAAGGTTTTTTTAAAAGATTAAATGTACACTAAAGTAAACAAAAATACAGACACATCACCAGCTAACTTTATATTATCTAACGTGAATGTGCTCAACGGAGATAATAGTGGTTCTTTTCTGTTGTTCTCTTATTTGTACAGTAAGTTTGGCAGCCTGACAAGCTAACTGTAGCTAGCCAATTAGCCGTATTATAGCAGGTTTGCAGTGGGGACTGTTTATTATGCATGCTAACTAGCTTAGCTTGTGGTTGTTTCAAGACAGAATTTTTAGTAGGCACCTTTCTAGTAGATATGCTGTCTTTTTTTTTCTTTTGAGAAGTGGGACAGTGCAATTCTTGTTTTCCGTACAACTGGAAGAAGTTCAAAGTCACTGATTTGGGAATACTTTGGTTTAAGCCAAGAAGTTACTAAAGAAGTCTCTGCAACCAGGTCGATGCAGACAAAAAACAGAACAGGCAGCCTGGTCGAGCTGACAGCGGATGTGTGGTTAACTTCTGAAACCATGCCTTATCAGGGCGTCATTTTAACATGCGCGCAATATTACTGAAAAGTTGTAACTTGCGGCGAAAATGTCTTGAAATAACACAGCCGTTGTTACCGTTGTTAGTTCAGTCAGGAGTCCTAAATGTGCTGGCTTGGGTTTTATTTATTTATTTATTTACTTTTGGATAAAACCTTTAATGTAGCAGTAAATAATGGCATAAAAAGTAGAAAAGCAAAACACCAACGGAGTGTTTGTTGCCTCTCCATTAGCAAAGCTTTGGCGAAAAAAAAAAAAAAGCCCGGTTGAATGAAAACATGCTCATGAATCTGCTCAAATGTAATTTTCAAGTGAACTGGAAGACATTACCAGCATAAACATCAACCTGGCAGTGTTCCTATTATAATTAAGACTTTTAATATAGCCAAATATGAACATAAAACTCTCTTTGTTTTTTTTCTAACTATGTGGAAGAAGCTACGGCTCATTTCGAAGGATATCACCGTATTTGTGGAAAGAGCGATGAATCCGTCCCTTTGGGTGGACTCTGACGGTAAATGCTGGAATGGTTTCACCTGAATACATTGTCGTCATGATGGATGATTATAGAATGTTCCAGGTTATTCATTTCTGCTCATTGTGCCACGGATAATGGCAGCCTTTGTCGTCGCTCTGCTCGAGCTCCAGCCGCGCCTCTCGTGAAAAGAGGAATTCTCTGCAATACAAAGATTAACACCAAGTGCTGATAGCCAGATGTTCAAGAGACCCTGGCACGAGGACGCTGCCAAAGTACGTATCTTTTAGAAGCGCACAAAATGAAGCCCCTGGGCAGGTAGCATAATCATTAAAAAAAAAACAACATACTTTTAATTATTTTACAGCTCATTGTGTCTTCATTTAATCTCCTGAGCTGATAAAGTAATCCAACTGTTCGGAACTGTTAACACCTTTTCCACAAGACTGGTATATTTTAGGGCGAAACGTATCTTTTTAATGATAGTTTCAGTGCCATCCAGCAGATAGCTAATCAAACGACTCCAGTCTGAGCATTTCAAGGAAGTCTGCAAAAAGAAAACCCCAAATGGCTTCAAACAATGTGCGAATTATCTTCTGTGCAAAGCTGCCTTAGATCATCCGAATATGCCTGGCGTGTTTGTTAATCCCTGTATGTGGCCTTGTGACGCCAGGAGAGGAGTGCAAGCAGCTTCATTGACTCGGCTTGCTCTAATTTGGATGTTTACTCTGCTGCATACTTGACATTTTACGCCGTCCGTTTATGGTCTCTGAAGATGGCTGGGAGACTCAGCGCGCATTAATGACTCAGGCTGGAGTGCGGAGACGATATGGATGCTGGGCTGCTCTGCGAAGCCGAGCGGAGAGAGACGCGCGTTTGTTATTTATGGATTTGTGCGTCGAGGCTCGTGGGTGGTTAATGTGTGCGAGAGGACGTTGTTTCCAAAGCTACCGCGGTGGGCAAGTTTTTTATCAACGGAAAGGAGAAGCGAGCTGCACAACTATCTGCGAAATCGAGGTAATGCGGAGAGAGCAGGCGTGTGATGGTAGCTTTCCTGTCGTCCGCCACGATGAGGTTTACAGTCACCGAACAAGTGGTGTTGAGCTCTGATGAAACCTGTGGTCACGACTCGTGAGTACCTCTACATGAGCCGCCTGTTGTCTAAAACTGAAGTGCAGTGTTAGGTTCAAGGACCCACTTCAGGTCCGATATTACCGCGTGGAGTGCAGTGTGCTGCGTACCCTTGCGGATAGCGAGGAGTGGAGCGAGAGCGCTTTGGTGCCAAACAGTGATGAGCAGAGTCCAGGGTAACACAATCAACACGATGGCAAGAATATCTCTTCTCTTCGGCATCTCCGGGACTGGTTGTTTGACTCGGCATTACCTGGAGGAAAAAAAAAAAGAAATAAAATCTGTCATTTGGTATGTCATAGCAGAAAAATTCAGTTCAAATCACTGTGAGAACATTAGAGAAAACTGAAGGCTGCCGTAGTATTGATACAGAAAAATCACTGAGGGAAAAATGTCACAACAAAAGGAAGGTCCAAACTACAGGAGGAGGCCTTGGGGTCTTAGTCTGATGAGTTGAAGTTTTGAGCTTTGTGCTAAGACCGGGCAGTCCCTCTCGTCTGTAGGACCCAAGACGTGGCATCTGTGGTTTCAGAGAACAGTTTCCCTTTTTGCCTCAGCCCATTTTAACTGGGCTTCGGCCCAGAGAAGATAGCAGCGTTTCAAAATGGTGTTCACATCTGGCTTCTTCTTCGTTAACCTTCATTTGTGGATGGGATGGCGACCTTTTGCCAACCTAATTTGTTGTAAGCTGCTCCTCCGGCTGTTTCTGATTCATACCATTTACTTTTTTGGACATGTTTTGCTGCCATAAAGTTCAGAGTTCCACAATTAGCCCCAGAAAATTTCTTAGTTTAAACATTTGACATGTTTACAGTGTTTCATTGTGAATAAAAATGAGATTAATTAGATCTGCCTTTTCTTTTTATTTACTTTTTTTTTTTTACAGCATTCTTTTTTGGAATTGCGCTTGTATTGAACCGAATGGTCCGGTCCTCTGGTGCTGTAACGTTTCTGTTGTGACCAGTCATTTTGCTTGCTGTCGTTCTTGGGGCTCCACAGTATCGAAACCTCAGAAAGTGGCCTTCAGACGGTGTGTCAGGACTCAGTAAGGGCAGAGTCTCATGAGTACTTGAGGGAAAAAAGATATGAGATTCACTCAGACCACGTTTTCAAGCGAATTTCTCATATTTCCCATGCTGAAAACACGTTAACTCAAAAATAAAGAAAACAAGGAGCTCCAGTCATACAGAACAGTCTTACTTTAAACTAGACTCCATAGGCTACAGTCTGTGTTTAATAGATTCAATGATTAGATGAAAGTAAATCCCTAAATAATCATGGTTCTGTATTTAAATGGGACAATTAAAACGGCAACACCTAAATGTGGTGCTGCTGATTTTTAATACTGCGTTGTTTGACAATTTGATTTAATTGTCAAACTCATCGTTTGCTCCGGAGCAGGTGATCAGTTCAGCCTCTGTTTCCATGGTCATTTAGCCAGGCTCAAAGAAAACTCCGACTTTTAGTTCAGCATAGCCGGTTAATCATCAATCTGGTTTGATTATATCAAAGTATAATCTAGACAAACCTGTTTAAGTGGTATTAAACCTGAGGTTTGTACCCATGAAGCGAAACAGGACCACAGATTTTGAATGAATCAGAAGGAAATGGCAGGAAAGTTTCTGAGCACCTGAGGCACGACCACAGACACACAGTCTTTGGGCACAGCCGTCGAGTTGCCATGGTAACGCACACAGTTCTGCTGCTCTGCTCAGGCAGAACGAAAAGATGTTACAGCACAACATCTGATGAAAGGCACACTTTTCACACAGTTTCTGGGTCACGCTGCTTCAGAAGTGTAAACACTGGCTTTGAGTCCTCATTTTGGATTGATTCCTTAATTGTATTGCTCAGTATTAAAGTTGTTAAAATTTTTTAAATTTTTTTAATTAAACTGGCCCACTTATTTCACTAAAACCTCCACATAATAAAAGCGTTGCAGGTGGTTTCTATGAGATGTTTCAAACTGCAGAATAAAACATGAAGGTCGTTAGGTTTTTACATTGTCTGACCCAAAATGGTGGGATTATTTAATTTTGTTGAGGTAAAACTCTGAAACGTCCTCTTCTTTTTCTCTCTTTTGGTTGCCCCCTCTCATGTGGGTCGCCACGGTGGATGATCTGCCTCCGTCTCAGCCTATCCCTACCACCCTCCTCTGTCACACAGGATTTTAAAGGTGGGCAAAAGGAGATGTGTGATGTGGCGGCATGTTGGCAATGAAATAATGCACGCGGCATAAAATGCAGCTTTCTAAACTTAGTGAGATTTGCCCGTTTTCTCGCAAATCTGAGGCACCAACTCGTCTCCAAAGGTCGCGGCCCTGTGAGACACAGGCTTCCCCGTTCCCCCGTTGGAGGTTTCCTTCTGTCTCAGATCAACCCTGACACTCGTCTCCCTGACATCTCCACCCTGCCTGCTCTCCTCTTCACCTCTCTTGTGCTCTGCCCGTTGCCTCGACGGTTGACCCCGGACGCTTAGACTCATCCGCCTTCAACACCTCTTCTCCGTTCCACCTGTCTCCCCCCCTCGTTAAGTCATATGGATTCTGTCTGGCTTCTACCGGATTTTATTTCTCGTCGCTCTGGAGCGCATCTCTGTCTTCCCCAGGCTCTCTCCCGCCTGCTCCCTACTCTCACTACATTTCTCACTGTCCAAAACTCAGATTAAGACTCTTGCTTGCTTGTTTTTTTTTTTGTCCTGCCTTAAATAGAGAATGAGGCCCAAATATATTTGACTTAATCTTTTGTGCTTTTATTACGTTTGCAGGTGTCCTTTGATCACATTTGATTGTCTTGTTGTTCGGCTTGGCTCTAAAACACTTCGGTCCACTTTAGTTGTTCTTATATGTGCTGTATAAATATATTTAACACTGCTGGGAATACTGGGGTTGGAATGAGTCAAAGCTAGCACATTTCTTGCAGGTGATGCTTTTTGTGCTTTTTCTTTCTTTTAATCTTGTGTTTATGCTGAACACGTTACTGCAGATCTTGGGTCGTGTTGGTAAAATCAAAAAAAAGACCTAGTCTGGGAACACCTTCGACCCCACCTGGAACAGCTTTAAGAGGTGGATGGAGAAAGTGCTGGCCTCGCCAACCTGGATTAGCAGGGGCAAAGGGAGGAATAGGAGGGGTGCAAACGTCCCCCCCCCCCCCCC
>NC_051431.1:21466628-21474422 GCF_001649575.2 Kryptolebias marmoratus
CCCCCCCCCCCCCCCCCCCTGCTCGCTGCAGTTTATTTACATAGAATCAAAGACCAACCCCTCCATCTCTCCCAGGGCCTGTCCCTCCTTGTTCCAAAGAGGCTTTTGGAAATATGCCAAGCCGTAACTGTGAGAATGCAATTATAAACTGATCAGCTCAATTAAACAAAAGGAGGAAAGAGACATAATGTAGCCACAGGTGTTTGGCAGATTCATTTCAGCTTTACATGAGGAAACAAGTCATCAGGTTTCCCCCGGAGGCCCTGCTCCGTAATTGTACCACCAATTATACCTATCAGTTGATGCAACAACAACAACAACAACAAAAATGCTCTTAATACTTGAGCCTTTAGGTGTGACTTTTCTCTTGCAGTTTTAAGAAAAATATGTTGCAAAGCTGTAAATTGTTTCTTTCTGCCTGAACAAATAAAAAAAAAAGTCTTACAGAGAAATCCAACGGAAGATATTCTTTCTAAAGTTCTGTAAGGAGTTGGGCAGGTAATGTTACCTGTTTTACCTTCATAAATGTAAGAAACAATTCACAAGTAGGGTTATAACATAACACCGTATTTTCCGCACTATAGGGCGCGCTGTCAATGAATGGTCCGTTTTCAAACTTTTGTCATATAAAAAGCGCACTGGACTATAAGGCGTATCCTCGCCTCCCAACTTTTGTAACTTAGCTCAGGTGATGGATGATTTCGGTGCTCTAGCAGAGCTGGTTTGCCTGTATCAGCATTTATATGATCCCTCTATGAGAGACCACAAAGATAATCAAACGGTTCAAAACTCAGGGAGGAACACTGCACCGACATAAGCGTCAAGTATAAACGCCTCCACCGCTCGCTCAGGTGCACGAGCCGTGCGTGACGATAACTGAGCCTTAATGCTGCAAGCGGTGCAGCTTTGTAGTTTAACCAAAGCTGTACTAAAACATTAAGATTTCTTACATATATAAGGCGCTCTGTCGTTTTTTGAGAAAAATTTAAGGCTTTTAAGTGCGACTTATAGTCCAGAAAATACGGTACATGAAGATAATTTGAAAGGTTTTTGAAACAAAAGAATTTTGATTAAGTTTTTTTTGTCATAGAATGTCAGAACTGAGTCAGCGCACCTTATTTAGTTTGTCAAGTGACAAAATACTCAAAAAGGTACATGCCAATTTGATTAATTAAACTAGAATGTGTGCGTGTGTATATTATAATATATATATATTAAAATTATGAATGTTCCAGTACAATTATCTTATCAAGCTGGAGATTTTGGTTGCATTTATCACCATTATTTTCAGTTTTCAGCTCATCTGTGTTTTTTGGCAGAATTTGTTTGACCAGTAGAACATCATAAACTTTCCTTAAATCAGCTTTAACTTTGATAGTCACTGTCTTGAAGACAAGCAGGTGAGTCATAAAGTTATTTTCTCATTTAAACTCTCCCTCAGAACTGCAAAGTATCCAATTAAAAGCCACCCCAATGTTCAAGACGTGTGACAAACAGGTTTAAAGAAATACTTGATTGAACCGATGTGACTCTGAAAGACTCACCCACAGTTAGAACTGGATCATGGCACCACGGTGGGCTGCACAGCTGCGAAGGCAACGCTGCATGCTGGATGGGTTACCTAGCAGTGACTTTCTCCATGACACGTCACCATTTCCTGCTGATCTCCCTCCTGATGCTCAGACAGACATGCCGCGCAGAGTCCAGACCTGAAAGGTGAGACGCCTCCGGTTAATGTAACACAGTGGATGACAAATTGGGATTTGGTTGTTTGTCTCACAGCCTCTTTTGCTAAAAGCCTGAGTTATTTAATGACAGGCGGCGGCAGCAGCCTAGAGAACATCTAGCAGTTAAACACTTCGCTGAAACGAGGTGGGAGTGGTAGAGATGGAGGGGCCACCTGAAGAGAGCGAGAACAACAAGATTTTAATTACTGACTGAAAGTCAAACAAGAAGGGGCTGATGAGGCAGGAAGGAAAATGTGTCATTGTGTGAAGAGAAATTCAAAACACGCGGAAACTGACAGGGATTTATCGACGATAAATACACAGGGCTAAACAATGGTCTAACTAAATATAGGCCTACTGTATACATTCATACACACACACACACACACACACACACACACACACCAGGGGTGATAATCAGTAACACAAAACAATGAAAGGCCTTGCAATCCTTGAAATCCTTGAAAGAATACATATCACCCTCCCCCTTTCATGACAGGGTTTTGCGATATTGTGAGTTTTTGTGAGATCAGTGAATGCGCTGAGGATGACTCTTGGCTCCTGCCACACCAAATTTAACTCAGTGTCTCTAAAACTGACTGTTTTAAAGTCATTTTTGGTGTTGGCTAAGGCGAATAACTTGTGGCAGCCCTACTGAATCGGGTTGACTCCAGATGTTATTGTTTTTTTTTTGGATGTGCAGCCAATGATTAGTTTCCAAGAGTTTCATAAAATCCGGTGGTTCATGATATATTTGGCTACCAAGCAGAGAGTGTTGACTCTAACAGTTGTGGTGATTTGGGTTTTTTCTGTGTTTTGTTTTATTTCTGATTTAGTTTTTGGTTTGTGTTTAGTTTCTGTTTTCGTGTTTTTCACTTTCTCATTCCTCCTCAGTCTATTTCTCTCTCTGCATTCCTGCCACGCCCACTTACACCTGTCAAAGTCTGCTAATCATGTCACCTGTCCCCACTTACCTGATTATCCTCAGCACTTTAAAACCCGGTCATTTCTGTCTATACTCCGCTGGTCCATTGTTGTTGGTTGCTTGTTGTTTTTGCCGTCCTGTCCCGATTCTTTCGCTCCGTGTTTATGCTCCGTTTGTCTTTTTGTTTTGCTGCCACGTCAGCTGTTTGTTTTCATTTTGTTTCTTTAGTTTAATAAATTAGTTTCTATTCCTTTAATAATGAGTCTGCGTTCTGGGTTCGCCTTCGTCTCCACCTTTCCTGACAACAGTTAATGCCAACGTTTCGGACAATTATAGAGCAATGTGTAGTGTTCAGGGCCCGAGTTGGGAATGATGCTCGGTCACCACAACACCAAATTTTAGCTCAGCATCTGTAAAATGGGCTGAGTTATAACAAGTTTTGTGTTTGCTAAGATCAGTTGGCTGTGGTAGTGATCTTAAATTGGGTTCACTCCAAATGTTAATCAATTAAAAATGTACACCCAACGATCACTCTCTGGGACTTACATTAATATCCATCCAGTGGTTCATGATATATTTTGCTAACAGACACAGTTGATTCCAGTTAATGGCAAAGTTACAAGTTACAAAAACAGCTTTAGCTCAATTAGCCAGCGCTCAGATTAAGTGTAGGGATCGTCTCTCTGCTACAAAGACACCAAGTTTTAGCTCAAATTGACTTGTTAAAGCCCTTTTTGTGTTTGCTAAGGTGTCTTAGCGGCGTTGGCCATCTTGAATAGGGCTGACTCCGTGATGTAATGAGTTGCACAAGTACGTCCGTTCTTCGACGGGCGATTAAAACGAGCGATAAAGACGGAGCTTTACGGAAAACGGTAAACTTAAGAAAAACGAGACCAGTTTAGGAAAAGGAAACAAAAAACAAGACATTTACAGAATAATCCAAACCAGAGCAGAAACCACACACCCCCCCACAGACCAAAACGCTCACAGATCGTTTTTTAATTTCACATTAAACACCCAAAGCCGAAAATGTCAGCGATATATTATAGCCGTACAACGCGGCAACTATATCCAGCATTCAGCTGCACATCAATCAGCTTTTCTAAAGATTTTTTTTTTCCTCTCCCGCTGTAACCCCCCGCTGTGTTGAAATCGTTAATGTTTCATTAATCCATTCATAATTTCCCTAATTCCTGACAATCTGTACGTCACAGACAAAGGCTTCCTGTCTTTGTTTGTGATACAGAAACTGCCGCCTGCCAGCAGTCTGCAGCGGGGAACGTTACAAAAATAAACTTGCATCATGTCTTATTCAAATGCGTGCGAGGAAAGGTTCGCGCTCGCCCAGCCAGCGATGTGTGCACCGCCGCATCAGCACCTAAACCTGTATTATTAGCCTTCCTCGTGGTAGAAGCTCTCAGAAATGTGAAATATGTGTTGTTGTTTTTTTAATGAAAGGAACAGCAGATCGTTCCGTAACTTGGTTGAAGTGCAGCAGAGGATGTTTGTGCCCCAAAGGTTGTTTTTTTTTTAATCATAACTGCTCGATAATGGTGTTAAAGCTCTCGCACCAACAGATCACGTCTCAGAGAGCAGAGGCAGAATCCAAGAAAATCACATGAACGCGAGACGAAATTTACGGTTTGCTGCTGTTTTTATAGGGTTTGCGTTGCGAGAGACGAGTAAGTTGCATCACCCCTCCACGTATTATAACCGGTTAAAGGAAAAAACTGTAGCATTGCCTAACCCGACAGGATCTCAGACCCAAATACTTGTCTGGGAGCTCATGATGTAGCAATAAACCATTTTTGCATGGCTAAAGTTGTGTGTGTTTTCCATATTTCAACGGATTTGACCATCACCCTTCGTATACCTGACTTGAAAATAATCTTTTTATATTTTTAGTCTAAGCTTCTTCTAAATGACTGTCTGGTGGGCTTATCCAGACTAATTGTAAGAGCTGGTCTAACTTCAGCTGCATTTATTGTCAGATTTATGGTGTTTGTATTTATCACCTGCAGAGGTGATAAAGCAGGAAACCGCAAACTCAAACAGGCCCTGCAGATCTTATTAGACGGAATAATTACAGGGGGGTTGCAAAAGTATTCACTCCCCATGGCTTTCTTTCCATTTACCTTACAGCATGGAATTTTATTGAACACACACAAAACACTCCAGACTGGTGAAGTTAAAACTGAAAGTGATGCACGCTTGATTTGAAAACCCCGATCATTCCCCTCAGAAGTCACACAACTAGGTTAATAAGATCCAGCTGTGGGCAGAGACGCGACACCCGTTGATCTAAATCGTGGAAGGAGTGAGCAAGAGACGCCCATGGCGACCAAAGGATGCTGTGAAGAAGAGCAGATCAGGGTCGGGTTCTAAAAATAAACACAAACGCTGAAGAATTTGCCACCTCAGCAAACCTGCCAAGAGATATTTGTCCACCAAAAAAACTCCCGGAACGCCTAACGGAAGGAGGGCGTTAGTCGGGGAAGCAGCCAGGAGGTCAAAGCAAACCCTGACGGAGCTGAGCAGCTCTTCAGCACAGATGGGAGGATCTATACACAGGGGCACTGTAAGCTTCATGGAAGAGTGGCGGGAAAAAGACAAAAAAAAACCAAACAAACTTTGAACTTTGTTTCAAAGCATATTGTAGACTCCTCAAACGTGTGGAAGGAGACGTTACGGTCAGATGAGACTAAAACAGACTTTTATGGTCGAGTCCAACAAACCTAACACTGAGAACACCATCCTCGCAGTGAAGCATGGCGGTGGCGGCGTCGTGCTGTGGGGCTGTTTCACATCAGCAGGGACTGGGAAACTGCTCGGAGTCGAAGGTCAAAACATGAAGCAACTCTTGGGGGAAACCTGTTGGAGTCTTCCGGAGATTTGAGACTGGGACGGCGGTCCACCTCCCAGCAGGACATTGACCCTAAACACACCGCCGAAGCAACACGCCACAGTTAAATGTCCTGGAATGGTCCAATCAAAGCTTAGACCTTAACTGAATGAGAGTATAGGATTAAAGCAGGAAGCCCCATTACACAAGTTTAAAAAAGAAAAAAAAATCAGGTATTTAATACATTTTGTCATAGTAAGTTAGTATAATTGCAACAAGCGTACGGAGACGTATTAATAAGCGTTCAGTGACCCAGCTGTCACCCAGGAGCTGCGTTTGCTTCCGCGGCGCCTGAACTGTGTGATGTAACCGGAATACGGGAAGTCTGTCCCAGGCTGCAAACTGCCGCACACAATGAAGCGTGACAGCTCCTCACATCGGCGCGAGGCTAACCAGCTGTGAAGGGAACACCTGCCGCCGATTAATAAAAGGGGGATCGCGGCAACAATGCGGCGTGGGGAAAAGTCGCTGCGCTAATTGTTGAACTAACGCCATTAACCCCGGAAGGTTAAACGCGGAGGCGAAGTGCTACAACTCTGGCTGGCTGGCTTTTCAGTGTCGGGGGGGGGGCTGCGTAGGAGACGTCTCTACTCGCCGGCGCCACTGTCAAGGTCTCTCATGGGACGCTGATGTACAGATCTTTAAGTTTGAGTCTTCTTTAAAAGAACGGTGCTGAAGAACTGGGAACTTTTCCTCCCTCACCTCTCCAGCCTTCACTGGCTGACAAATGCTTCCTCCTACTTCTCTCTCTCTGAGTTTTAGACAGATATAGATATATATCGATAGACAAAAAAAAAACAAGAGCCAGTCAACAAATTTGTGATGAGTCTGCCTCCCTGACATTTGACCTCCTATGGCCCCATACTTCCTTCGGGTCCCAAACACATCTTCTCCTTGCTGGCCTCGCTCCTGGGCCGCAAAATGACTTGCTTTCCATTTTGTGTGCATGTTGGACCGCTCGAAAGAGTTTCCGGGGATTCTTTGAGGATGAGGCTGCCGCGGCTCCCCTCGCCGGGAGGTGTCATTAAATGCGGATTTTAAAATCGGCATCGATTCGAGCGGGGTAATTGGTTTTGAAGGACGGCGCGTCAGGTGCAGCCAGTCTGCCTGTGTTCGCTACGCTGTTTACCTTCTGTTCACAGAGTTAAAAGAGTGAGCAGAGATTCAGCTCTAAGCTAGTGACGATTCGGTGCAGGAACACTTCTCCCGTTATATACGAAAGGAAAGAAAGTGAGTTCAAAAGTCATATTTTGCAAAGTACAAATGCGTTTATATACCAGGACATAAATAAAATCATCTAGTCTTCACCAAGATATAACTTAAGTGGCTCAAGTGTACAAAAAACACAACAGATTCCATTATTCATTCTACAAAAAATAAAGCCAAAGATGAAAAATTGTGAAGTCCATGGTCTCTGCATTAATAGGATTTAAGAGGTAAACATGTCAGAAGGATTGCTGCTGACCACTTTTATAAAAGAAGGCAGTGTGGGCAGTTTTACAGAGTGTGTAATAACACAATGCCAGGAGGGAAAGACATCAGCAATGACCTCAGAAAAGAAACCTTTGCTGCCCATCAGTCGGAAAAGGATCAACAGGCCATTTCCAAAGAATTTAGTGTCCACGGTTCGACAGGAGGAAAGATGACTCCCAAGTGGGGAAACATTAAAGAGAGCTGCCAGTCTTCCTAGGAGTGGATGCGCCAGGAGATTCACCCCAAGGTCAGACCGTGCACGGCTCCGAGAAATTGGGATAAAATAAAATAACCCCAGGAGCTCCATCTCAGACTCCACAGGCCTCGGTTAGCAGGTGAAATGGTGAAGTTCCTGACAGGACAATCAGGAAAAGGATGAACAAATAGATTTTGAGCTCTGAGACAAAAGCCCACTGTTTAAGAGCTTGCGGGGGGGCGGTTGTAGCGCAAGTGGCGGGTTGAAAGTCGCAGGTTCGATTCCACGCCGTGGCCCGTACGTCACGGCGTCCTTGAGGGAAGACGCCTGATCCCTAACTGCTGCCTGATGCTCTGCTTGTGCGTCTCCCACATGCCGAGAACGAATTTCTTTTTAATGCGTACAAACAATGACGACAACACATAGCGCTTACCGATATTACAATTTTAACTATTTGATCTCGCTCTCCTAAATGGTGTGACAGCACTCAAAGCGTAGAAGGCATATTCATCCATATATATTTTAAGTTCCCTAAACAAGAAGCCTATCCCCCCCCCCTCCCCCCCCTCCC
>NC_051431.1:21474483-21552237 GCF_001649575.2 Kryptolebias marmoratus
AACAGTGTTTCCAACCCAGCTAAGAGCAGAGGCAGCAAAGAAACATCACAA
This sequence comes from Kryptolebias marmoratus, assembly GCF_001649575.2. Lineage (NCBI taxonomy): Eukaryota > Metazoa > Chordata > Actinopteri > Cyprinodontiformes > Rivulidae > Kryptolebias > Kryptolebias marmoratus. The sequence continues at coordinate 21,474,535 of NC_051431.1, forward strand.
AGTGAACGCAGGGGAAGGAAAAACAAACGCACAGCCCCGCACATTCTGAGGATCGCAAAGAAAAGAAAAAGTGCCTTTAGAGGACAAGATAACTCCTGTGACGTCTAAAACGCACTCAAGTTTTAATCAGCGTACAGGCTTTTGGCTGCGTGACGCAAACTAATGCTACACAGATGATCTATTTCCGAGGAGAAGAAGTGGCTGCGAGATACGGACTCTAGTTCTAAGCCCCGCAGAGTCATTACGTAATTGGACAACAACGTCACTTTAATAATTATCTGAACCTCGCTCGCGCTCGTGGAGCGACCTTGCTCCTGTTTGTGTTCCGGCGCTGACAGCGGTGACACTACTGTGTGGATATTAGGGGACTCTGGCTGGATCTGCTGGCTCGTTTACCTCATTTCTTTCAAACGGTACAACCCCCCTCCCCCACCCCTCCAATAACATTAGATTAAAAAAGAGGAAACTTTGATGTAGTTGAGAGCTGCATGAATCTTTTTCCTTAAAAAAAAAATGTGTGAAACTCATATTTTCTGCTGTTTTCTTTTCTTTTTTTTTCTTTTTTTTCATAAAAGGCTGACTAATCCCATGTATGGACAGAGGGCGAAACGATTTTGCATTGTTAATTTGAAACACTGAGCTGCTGGCAACTGTTCTGATGTTCTAACATTTCAATAATACTTTATAGGTCTCTCTAAATTATTGTTTCCTCTCCCAATACCTTTCCCCATCTCCCTTGGCTGTGATTGTATCACTGCCGAAGGCAAAGCAGTGACGATGTTTTTGCCAGCGTCTGTATATGTGTGTTTGCTCGTCTGTCTGTTAGCAAAACATCTCATGAAACAATGGACGGATTTTAATGAAACTCTCAGAGAGTAATCACTGGATGCACATCTACAACTGATTAATGTTTGGAGTCAGCCCCCTTCAAGATGGCTGCCACAGCTAATAGACCTCAGGAAACACCAAAATAGCTATAACACAGTCAATTTTACAGATACTGAGCTAGAATGTGGTCTGGTGGTAGCTGAGAGTGGTGCCCAACTTATACTCTGAGCGCTAATGGATTACGCAAGATTTCGTTTTGAAATTTTGTCATCAACAGCGAGAGTCAACTCCGTCTGTCTGTTAGCCAAATATCTCCCGATCCACTTGAAGGTTTTTAATGAAACTCCTAAAAACTAATGATTGTACGTACATCTAAAAATGATAAACCTTTGGACTTAACCCGATTCAAGATGGCTGCCACAGCTAAGCAACCTTTGTTGTGGTAGTAGCTGACAGTCGTTCACCAAAGATATTCTGACTACTAACACGTCTCGCGGGGTCGTGCCATGCCGCACAAGATCGTGCGTAACGCCCTTTGCACAGAAACAAAAGGTCAAACGTCCCGGTAGTTTTGAGCAACTTTTTTAAAATGAATTCCCACCTGTCACGGATTCTCTTCTACATCTGATCCTCTCCGCGCGAAGCGAACGACTGCACCGAAAGAGGCTAATAATAGAAAGTGCAGGGGTGACAACTGCTCTGCGACTTCCCCGGGGAAAGGAACGCAGCGACGGTGTACACAACCGGACCGTTCCAGGTTCAACAAACCGGACACAAGTAATTAGGAGATGTCTTAAACGCGATGAATAAAGGGCTTTGGGCAGCAGAGGACCTAAAGTCAGCCATGTTTTCTTTCTTCATGAGCCTAATCAATTTAAGTGGCGTTTGATGCAAAAATTAGCCCAAGTGTGCGTCAGCCCGTGCCGTTTCCCGTGCTTGATTTAGCTAAGCGTGGCTGTTTTATTTCCAGAAAACTTAAATAACCCATTAGCACCGGGCCTCTGATTGATGGCTCCGGTTCATGTGTGGATCTGGCTGCCTCAGCGCTGGTGAAAGATTTAAAAGGGCCGACGCGCCCCCTCCTCCCCTTCGCCCTGGCAGGTTGCTCTCTGCTGATAACCGCAAGAGAATACTCCGGCGCTGTCCCCCCCCCCCGACCTATCATAACTAATTTATGATCCAGCTCAACCCAGGGCTCTTTCCCAACGCTGGACCCGGAAGAAAAATGAACCTACTTAATGCTGGCCCAACTGAGCCTCACAGCAGCTCGGGCAACAACAACAGAGGTCGCCAATTAGACCCGGACCTGCCGGGTTGACTCCGATCAGAGAGATGTCGTTTCAGGGAGACGACGCAGACTGACAGGAGTAACAGGCGGTGTGGATACGGTGTTTTTACTGCACTGTGTTGGGAAGAGAATGCGCGTTTCGGTCGGTTGTAAAGGAAAATGAACTGTTTAGCCGCCCGCTAAACTTCAGTTTATGCATTATTTACAGTGCAGACAGGCAAATTTCCGAAACAAAAAAACGACCAAATTAGCAAGCAATGGTAAATATAAACAAATAGCAGTATCCAAAAGTAGCTAAGTATGCTAACAAGAACCTTAACTTAAAATAATATGGATCAACTGTGTAAAATTTCTTTTTTTATCTATAAGCAATTCTAAAGTTTTTACTTCTCCAGAAACTGTTTCTGACTTTTTGATTTAAATATAAGCTTCTTTTTTCATTATAATTAAGTTTCTTTTGGACATTTTGATCGATGTCACTCCCAACAATACAATGCACTTTCAACGCCGGTCTTGTCTTTATAAAATACACCTTCTTGCTGCAGACGTTAGCTTCACACCCAAACTTAAAGCTTACAGAAATGAGCAGCCAGATAACATCCGCTGAGCCTCAGTAGGTTTTCACCTGAGAAGCCATGTTAAATGAACACTTGGATCACGTTTTGCACGTTTTCTGTGGCATTTTAGAACATTTTTAACATGTTCATTCCATCACGTGCGGTCACGTGATTTTCCACAGTGGATCACACACAAAAAAAACAACAAATAAATTCACGTAGTTTCTTTGCAAGGGTCGGGGTTGTGCACATGAACACAATTTCTTATTTCTTTACTTTTTGGTAAAACACAGCAGCAGTTTTTTCTGTTGTAAGGATCTTAACCCTGTACTTTTTAATGCCTAATATTAAGTACTTTGAAAAAGCATAAAATGGGAACCAAAAGTGTGAGGAAACCGACTAAATCAGAGGAAAAAAAAAGTTAAAGTAAGGAACATTTAAAGCATGAATTAACAGGATATAACTCAGAAACATGGGTTATACCAGGGGGTGTGTTCAGTGTCATACAATAAAATCATTTTTTGGTGTATTACTTTCCATGTTAAGAATAAAAAAACTGAAAAAAATTATATTTCCGGACCAGGTCAATATTGTAAAGAAAGTGAAGTTATTTTGAGCCTGCATGTGTTTTTTCTTATTTTGCTTGTTTTTTCATTATAAGCCCTCGTCGCCAAAAGGGATTTTTTTTTTAATGCAACACCAAGGAAATAACACATTCACTGCTGCTGAGAATTCACTTTGCTATCATTGGAGGTGTGGTTATGCTATAAATAAAAAAAAAAAACTGCTCCAGGACCTTTGTGTTAAAAATGAGTAATAAAGCACATCAGTCCTGCAGTAGGACGTTTGTTTGCACAAAATCAAATGACAGCCTTTGGAGAACTTTCAGAGGGGGTTCATAAAAAACAGACTTTAGGCCAAACATTTTTCCATCAGGGTTTGAAATGTATATTTTATGCCTGGGGTCTTGTTTTCATACCTTGTTTTTTATTCGCTTTATAGCAAAAAGGAACTTTTTAAAAATATATGTTCAGGGGTGTGTTTAAGTACTCTTCATGTCGACATTTTGCAAGTTTAAACTCATATATTCCCACCTTTCTTGCATCTTTTGGAGCTACTATTTTTCAAATGAAAAATGAAAAATGAAGGAAATGTCCTAGTTTGGATAATACACACAGATGAATGAAAGCAGCAGTCCTTCAAGGCGTGCAAATCGCCCGCCATCTTGCATCCAAAGCTTTAAACAAAGATCCTGTCCAACCAGTTGGCGCTCTGAGCATGTGGTGGGGACGACTCTCAGCTACTACCACACCAAACCTGAGCTAAATATCTGCAAAACTGACTGGGTTGTCGCCATCGTGAATCAGATTTGCTCCAATCAGTTGTAGATGTACATCAAATGATTAGCCTTTAAGTACAATTTTGCTCATTTTAGCTAAGGCTCTTGTGGCCCTTCAGGGTTTTGTCTACATTAACAAATACCTAATAAAGCATAAATAGTCTTCACTTTAGAAGGGTTGACAAAAAGACTGTCTTAATTATTAATGAACTGCAGGATGAGTATATAGTTAATTCAAACTTTCTCTAACTAATAATACATGCCTAACACATGGTGTGAAAGGACATTTATATAACCATTACATACATATACACACAGTATATAGAAAAGTTAACTCATGAATTATTAAGCACGAATAAACATTGAGTATGTTGGTTTTGGATGTAATAAGTCTTCATGGATAAAACATTAATAAATGTGTTAATATATAGTTTATTAAATATGAATCACCCTTATAGGGTTAATTAACCATTTATGAATAATTAAATAAGGTTAAATAAGGTATAGTTATTTTAAAGTGCTACCCAGTTTTGTTCATTTGATCTTTTAATTTTAACTTTTAATAACCATTTTTGCAAAGTTTTTTTTTTTTTTACAGTTTTGCTCGTTTTAGCCTTTAACTATTGTTTTGCTAATTCACGCTTTTAGCTACAGTGTTGCTAATATAGCTTTCACGTTTTGCTCATCTCAGCTTCTGTTCCACTTGTTTTAACTCTCTTAAAAAAATAAAAAATAAAATGAAGTTTAGCTTATTTACCAAACTCCGGCAGTCATTCAGCTCTCAGCATTCTCTCCGCCCTTTTCTCTGGTTTGAAAATGTCTTCTAAGTTTTTATATATTCTCAGTGTCAGTGTTTACATTTGTTTAAAGGCTCCCATTAAAAATAGATAGAAAGATGGATTTTTGTCTAACAATAAGCAATAAATCTCAGCACCATTTTTTATTATATATTCAATTCAGTATTTTCAAGGTCTTTACTTACGAGGATGTTTGAACTGTGTTGATTTATATCATTTATCTACTGTTTTTATTATTATTATTGTTATTATGGCTTTGAGTGTATTTTGAGTTTCGCAGAGAGAGGAGAAAGAGACCTCTAAATCCCTCCTGTTAAAGTTTTAGATTCTCACCCAGTATGTCAACCAAAATAAGAATTTTAAGATTCCTTTGAGGAATGCATATCACCCGCCACCGTTCATGCCAGAGTTTGAAACTTAAGAACATCCTATGATGAGAGGAGATGAAATTAAACCTGTTCCAGGTCAAACCTTGAAGATGACGTTCTGCACCACAGGTGTCAAACTCCATTCCTCTGAGTCCACTCTCCTGCATGTTTTAGATGTGTTCTTGCTTTAAAACACCTGGTTTAAATGGATGACTTGTTGTCATGCTCCTGGAGAATTTGATGATTTAGTGAGGAGGTAATTAAACCATTTGAATCAGGTGTGTTGGGCAGAAAAACCTAAAACTCCCAGGATAGCGGCCCTGGAGGCCTGGAGTCTGACACCCCTGGTCTACACCATCTCATGCGATCCTGCCACATCTGTGTTAGCACTCGGGGTAGTCGTCGAGGATGACTGTCTGCTACTACCACACCGGATTTAGTTCAATATCTGTTTTAGCTGAGGCCGATCAGCTGGGACGGCCATGTTGAATTGGGTTGAGTCTAAAAGTCATTAAAATCCCTCCGGTGGTTCACGAGTTATAGTAACTCATTTAAACATAACATTGCAGAAAATCTTTCATTCTGTAATAATTAATATTAATAAAGTTTCGGGGTTCTTTCCGGTCATGGTCGTTTTTCCACTCTTCTCCTGTTGCTCCCAGCCGTTCCGAACAATACGAACAAAGGGACGATGTTTGGCTCATTAAAACCAGTTTCGGTGTGGAGGCCAATGCGTTGAATCCAACTGCATATGCCATGTCTCACTGTGTGAACAGGCTTATTATGCTTCAGCAGAAGGTCAGAGGTTGGCAGGGGGAGCTCCCTGATTCATTAGCTAATTAAAGGCTGCTTCCTGAGCGGGAGTGTAGGTGTTCAGCTCTGCGCGGCGCCTCTCCGACTTCAACATCCTCGACTCGACTGAGCTCCGAGCTCCTTAATGAGGTTAGACCACGGATTTCTCTCATGAAAGATTCCCCCAATGTTGAAATCCACCAATTACACGCCCTCATGGAGTGAAAATATATACTATTATATTTCTGATTAATGCTAATTAAACCTGGGGGATTTGATTGAGTGCAGTGGAGATGAGAGTTTTGTTTGAGCGGGGAAATAATTAGTGTAAACACAGAAAATAAATGAAAAGATGAGAAGAAGCTCTCCTGAAAGGGATAGTGGATCATTAAGGTTTTACATCAGCAAACAAACGGAATTGTTTGGAAATAATTTGTTACTTTCTTCCTTAAAAGATTGATGAAAACAGAAGGAAAAAAAAACGTTTAAGACGTAACATATTGAGATACTAGGTGCCTCGTGAGCTGAGCACCAATAGACTAAGATGACTCGGATGGGTCAAAAATAGGAGCCTCTCTTTAGTTTAACAAGATATTTTTAAAATACAGCATATCTGATGCAAAGGCAGAAAAATGTGACATAATTTTTCTCACGCCCATCTCTGTTCTTGTCCAATAACCTCGGCTAAGTTTTCAGAAGTGTCTCTCTGTCTGTGTACAAGATTACTCAAAAAAAATGGATTTTCATGAAATTTTTCAGGAAATGTCAAACATGCTAGAAGTAACAAATTAGATCTTGGTAGGTGATCCGGTCAAAGGTCAGAGTCACAGATCAGTCCATGCTCTATCTCTGTAATGGTGTAACTGGAAAGTTAAACTCCACAGCTGAACACCTTCCGCTCAAACTACGCAGTCATGAAATGGAGGAAAATTTAACTGCACAGTTGGACACTTCTTAGGTCAAGGGCGATCACTGATTTCAAGGTCATGGGGTCAAAGGTCAACATCACAGTTGACCTAGTGCTCTAACTCTGCAGCAGTGTCATGTAGGAATGCTGAACCGCACAGCTGGACACCTCATGGGTCAAAGATGATGCCTGTTGATTTCAAGGTCCATGAGGTCAAAGGTCAAGTTCACAGGTAACCACCTTGTTAAAAACTACTCTCTGCTTCTACACGTGACCCTTTTGTTTCCTCCACCAAGGAAGTTCTGTTTTCAGTTGTGTCCGTTGGTTTGTCTGTCTGTCTGTCTGTCAGCAAAGATCAGGTAAAAACTGATGAACGGATTTGGATGAAATTTTCAGGAAATGTTGGGATTGGAACAAAAAACAGTGGATTACATTTTGGTGCTGATCTGGTTTGCACTCTCTGACTGCTTCAGACAGTTTGTCTTTAGTATTGTCTTTGGACATGGTGTCAATAATAGTCCCAGAGAACAGCTTTAACAGTGTCAGTAATGAGCTGGTTCATCATTAAGGGAACCAGTGCAAAACCATTCAAGCACCCACATTATTATTCAGGTGTTAATATTTCATTTAATATTGCAAAGCACTAAGTGGTAATAGTGTGCGATGTCTTTAAACTGGTCACAGGAAGTTGGATTTTACATGACTGAACTGGCCCTTTCTGGCTTATCTCTTACAGTTTGTGCAATATCTGGGTTGAAGTTTTATAATTTTCTAACCTGTCACCACAAAAATGTTCAGCTTCGAGTGTGATGATGCCATTCTGTCTAAACCTTCCAAACTTTCCGTCTGAACTTCTTGCACAGTTTATACATCAAAATCTGGACAGTTACGTCTTTTTTCGCTCGGTGTGTCTTGCCGTTTTCTCTCAGATGTGTGCATCCAAACTCTCATAGATTTCCGTTGTATCTGAGCTCAGAATGTTCCCCTCGAAACCAGAAGCGACGGGGGTTTTGAGCTTGTATCTCCTACGTAAAACACTTTCGACACAAAATGGACTTTCTGCCAGTCTTACTACGAGTGCAGTCAGGGATGTGTGGTTACCACGGTGACCCTAACGAGCCACTCGCAGCAGCTTTGGCATTTCCTCTGGTCTTGGTTTTCTTACTTCTTATACAGTTTTTACATTTGTCAACTCAGATTTTTACAAAATGAGGTCTCAGTTTACTGTTAGGCTTTATTACAGAAACTTCCTGTATGTTGGAACTTTAAGCGGTAGCTGCATTGGCCTCCTTCAAAATATGGTCTGAAATATTTTAGTTATTACTATATTTTCCCAATACTACATGTTTGAATCATTCTGTACTGTATTTATTATCCCCTGCGACCCGACCTTTCATTGAAAATGGATGGACGCATTTACTATCCAGGGTATTTAAAAATAGTAATCAGCCATGAACAATGATGTCCTTGAATTCATGTGCCAAAGATAGAAGTCACGCCCGTGTAAACCATTCGTCTCTTGTAGCAATGCGTTGTACCAAACTGGATCCTAGCAGCAGTTTCCAAAGATTACCTGCCATTACTTTGTCAAATCTGACATTAAAGAAGATGCGGGCACGCGTTCGGCGCATTCCGTTTAAACCAATGGTATTTCTCGAATCCCCCCCAATAAAAACACTGACATTTAGAGTTGTGTGGTGAAATGTCAAATAACTATTGATAATGAATGCATGCCTAATAAAGCAGCATGCCGCCACAGTTTCCACCCTAACGGCAGGAACAAGGCACCTTTGACATTTCGGCCTAAGCTATTATAATCTGCTGCGAGTTGGCGTCTCAAATCGTTGCTTATCACTTACTATTATTATTTGTCCTCTGACTCTGCTTGTGTTCAGCAATGCGTTGGGAGACGGCGTCCCGGGGGCAGAGAAAGACGACGCCGGCAGAACAGTGTTGACACAGCCACTGTGTCTGCTCGCCGCACAAGGTGTCACTGACTCAGCGGAGCAGTGACTTTGCTGAGATAAAGAGAATGTTAGTGACTGATGGTGTGTCAGCACTGACAGTGGTGGTGCTATTTTCAGTCCAGCGTGCTGGATTTATTATCGCCCGCCTGTGTTTGTCCATAGTGTTAGCGAAATACCCCGTGAACCACTGGACAGAGTTTAATAAAACCCTCGGAGAGTGTTCATTAGACGTACATCTACAGCTGAAAATGGTTATAACTTAGATACTGAGCTAAAATCAGATGGTAGTAGCTAGGAGTCATCCCCAACACATAATCCCAATAAACTTCTTTGTCCTAAACTTTGGCAATAACCTTTGGCTTCTACCCTATCTGTCTGTCAGCAAAATATCTCAATAACCACTAGGCAGATCATAATGAAGCTCTCAGAAAGTAATCATTGCATGCATATCTACAAATGTCAGCACTTTTTATGAGACAGGCAGAATAATGGTAGCCTCAAACAAACTTTAAGTCGGATTTTAAAAAGTCCTGAACATGTTTAAACTTTTATGTGCCTATAGTTTGATGTAGGGGATATGACAAGTTAAAAAAGACACTTCACTTCCTATTTTGATTAGAAAGATTTGGAGCTCAGATATAATGGAAGTCATTGGGAGTTTGGGTGTGCGCATTTCTTCGTTCTGGGGGGAATTTAGGAGAAACCGAAGGTCCGACAGCCGTGAAAAACACCCTGAGGGAAGAACCAGAAATGCCTACATTCTGATATAGGGATGTTGGAAAGTTTGGACAGCTCAGCAGTTACCGTGTGACATGAACACGCTCTAAAGGTGAACATTTCGTGCTAAAAACTCATAAAATTCAAACTAACTGTGCAACAACTATAAAGGATGTCAATTCAGTGGCATTAAATCCAACTTTCTGTGACTTTGATCAATGTTTCTACTTGGAAGTTTGAGCTGTGGAGCTCCAAAGATGGCTGGGCTTTGTCACTTGTTTTGTCAAAACCCAATTGTTGTCTAGGTGGTAATTTTTGGCTTTTTTTTTTTTTAAAGTGTCTGTGCTGTACTATGTACTGCTACCATGAGTCAAGGGACATTATACTTAACCCTCTCAAGGCAGACGTTGCAGATTTGCAACAGTGAATTGCATATACCTAATTTCTCCACATTCATATTTTATGAGCCTTATTAAACTCAGATGATAATTCCCCAAATATCTGATTTTTCCTGTTACTAAAACTTAATTTGAGCCTGAGAGGGTTAAAGACTGAGGACTGATTACAGTCCTGTCAGGTACTTAGGCTTTTATTGTGAAAAACACAAAACGGTTAAAACATCTTTTAACCTACTTTTAATGTATTTCTAAACATGTGGCAGAAGGACAATGTCTGCAATTTGAACATTTTCTTTTACAGTGGAAGAACAAACTTGGAGCATATACATAATTGGGCCTCCTGTGTCCTGTGAATAACCTCCTTCTCTTACTTTGCTACTTCCAACCGTCCCAAGCCACAGACTTCACAGCTGGATGGGCTAATTGAAGCCATTTCCACGTATAATGTGTCAGCCCCAGAGGAGGCTTATTATAGAAACTGTGCTGACCACTCAGCTATGCTTTAGTCTTCATCTCATGGTCCGGTGACATCTTACAGCGGGGTTTCCTCCGCGCTACAGGCCGTTCACCATTAGGAGGGAGAAAAGGTATGCTGTGATGCATGACTTTGTTCGCCTTCAGGTGAGCGTGCGTCACACAGACACAATAATGGGCTCTGGAGAAATGACTCAAGTCAAATCTGAACTAACATTATAATGATACTAATAATACTAATAATGATACTTATAATAGTACTAATTGTGGATATATTGTAGCCCTCAGTTTTTATAGCTTACAACGTACCACTCAGCCTTAATAAAATATCAAAATTCAGTTATTGAACTGAGATCTTTATAACTTAAATCACACTTTATAACCTAATTTTCATTTTTTTATGTTTATGTAGATGGAAACCAAAACAACAAAAAAAGCCTCTGATCTGTTGTTCCACTGTATGAATTCACACTAATATTTCCAAAATAAAGGAAGACAAATAGTTCTTCTTTGCGTTTTTCCACCGGAGATCCAAGTTAGATTTTATTACTATTTATTGCCTGGTCCCGAGAGCTTTGTTTAACACTATTTGGGTTTGTTATTGGACTTAACCCTGTCTGTCTGTTAGCAAAATATCTCATGAACCAGTAACCTACTTCGATGGATGTTTCTCTACAACTGCTTACCTGTTGGAGCCTTCGAGGCCACAAAAAATGACCATAACTCAGTCAGTTTTACCGATATTGAGCTAAAATTTGATGTGGTGGTCGCTGAGAGTCATTCAAAACTCATACTCTGAGTGCGACGTCTCACGATATCATGTAAGATCGGGCATGACGTTATTTTCAAGGTTTGACCAAAATAGCTACAACGCCATCATTTCTTAACAAAAGATGATCTTAGTCCAAAACATTAAGCAACTTTTAGTTTCTTCCATCTTTCTTAGCACAATAAGCTGTCATTAATATGCAAAGAAGCACTTAGAAAACAATGGGCGGCACCTCGTTTTTCTAAACTCCTGCTCTTTTTTTTTTTACCTGTAAAGAAAGAAATATCCTGGCAGTTTAATGAGAGTGGAGCGTTCAAGTGACCTCTTGGAGTTAACAAGTCATTAGAAGCCTGACGAATGCGTCAACTAAAGTTTGCCTGACCCCTCCGGCCCTTTGCCCTTTAAAACCGATTCCATGTTGGACGGATGTTATGTAAAAGTTAAGCAAGAGAAAAGGTCACTGACGTAGCAAAAATTGTTCATCTCTCTGTAATTGTGTAATAATGTCAGACTGTTTACTAAAGTGATGTGCTTCATTTCTCAGGCTGGAAAAAAATATGTACTTTCAGTGAAATATTTAAATCGTTACTATGCTTCTCCTCATTGCGTTTGGATCTATTTATGCACAGGTTGCTCCCAACTTCCTATATCAGTGTTTGCCACAAAACGTCTCGGTGTTAGCCCACTTAAATGGAAATAAAGATGATACATTTGCTGCTGGAACAAAAACCAACGTTGTAGCTGGCGTGGGGTTTTTAACAACTTCATCGTCTCTGGAAATTTGCAGAACAGATTGCTAATGTGAGCTTGGGTAGGTTGGTGCTTTCCCTGCTTTCCTCACACTCGATTTGTCGCAAACATTGAGAGGCGCCGCCGTTTGGCAAAGACGCGGACCTGTTCTCTCACTTTAACGCCGCCGTGTTAGGGGGAACTACCTCAGTTTCAGCGCGAGACAGTTTTTCACCGTCCCCCCTGTTGATCAGCTCCCCCCTTTTTTTTTTTTCTCCCAATTTAGACTGACGGAGACAGGTTTTTGTAAAGCTCTAGGCGCGTTCAAACTTACAAAACAATCAGATCCTCGATGAAGCACCTCTGCACGGCTTACCCTTCGAAAGAAAAAACCCTGCTTCTGTTCTTCACAAGTGTTTCTGCACCTGAACAGCTCCACAATCCAAATGAGAAGAGTTGCCGAGGAGCTCGAAACATTCAAATGTTGCTGTTTGTCGTCAGTCTCACAGCTTTGACTGCGTTCTGTGATAAAATTGCAACACGCGTGTTAATCTTCGCCTTTCTTTGCTCCTGCATTCACACTCGGTCTGCAGACGCTGACAAAAATGCAACTTGGGCTTAGACATTTACTTTTTTTTTTCTTTTTTTTTTTTATAAATACATTTTGCGATTGCAGCAGCGGTTCCCCTGCAGGGGAGCGGAGCCATTAGGGGACGAAAAATGTGCTGCTGATTGGCCTGGAAACTTTAGGGGGGGTTTAACAAAGAGAAAATTCTGGGCAAAATCAGCGCTCTTTCTCATGGTGAAAAGGCAAAGCTGACCACTCGGCTGCTTCCTGTGACGCCGCTCTCAGCTGAGCAGAAAATAGAGTTTCCCATTTCCCGAAGTGGGAGTGGAAAAAGTCAGCCCGCGATTAATCCCACACTTCGAAAGTACGGGACATACGCGGCGCTGGGAAATCTCGATTAGAGAAAACCTTCCGCGTTATTGTGCCTTCCAAATGTGGCCTTGAGGGCTGAGACTAACTCAAAGTAGGAGGGGGGGAAAAAAATGAAACAAAAATGTAGGTGCAGCAGTGCAGAGAAATTACACTTCTGTATGTATCTGTGTTTTGGGGTCGCAGTTCGGCATTGATTTGGTCTAACAACAAGAAACAGACAATCCCCCTCCCAGCAGCAGAGAGAAGAAACAAACCACTCGTTAGAGCAAGGGTAGACAACCCTGGTCCTGGAGAGCCACTGTCCTGCATGTTTTCTTCGTTTCCCTGCTCCAACACACCTGATTCAGTGGTTAAATTCCCTCTTCATGTTCTGCAGAAGCCTGTTCATCACCCATTGATTTAAATCAGGTGTGTTGGAGCAGAGGAACAAGTAAAACATGCAGGATAGTGGCCCTCGAGGACCAGGGTTGCCCACCCCTCCGTTAGAGAGAAGGGTTTAAAGTCGCAGGTCATGAACAAGGATTCGTCAACTGGTAAAATCATGAAGTTTTAAACTAAAAGCAAGCATTTTTTTTTACTGTTTTATTCATCTGGTCTGAAATGCAGACAGTGTTTATTTACACGAGGCTTTTGGCGTTCGGAGGCATTTCCACCAGCGCTTGTTTTGTTTTTGATTCCTTCTTTTAATCTCAATAAAAAAGCTTTATTTCCTGTCATTTCAGCTTTTAAAAATCAAAATAAAATATCTCATTCATGTTGACTTGAAATATTTTTTTGACTTCATTCTCAACATTGTGACTTTAATCTAAAAAACTGCTAAAAAAAAACCCTGTTTTTTTTCATTTCTGCGTCTCACTAATAGTGTGCCGCAGTTCAGAGTGGGTAAATTATGACCCTTTCAGCTTTCCATACGTCCGCTACTCGCTGCCCACAGCTGCCATGGCTCTTTGGGAAACCTTTCCACACAGCTGATTAGAAACAAACGGCACGTTTTCATCATTCAAAACACTCGTTCTTGCTTTGCTTTAGCGTGGAGTGCTTTAAAAAAAGAAGCTACCTCTGTTGCTTTACTGTTGAAGCGGTTAGCAAAAAGTACATGTACTGTTACACAGCATCTCCACTGATGTAGTGATTTCTCTTTACTGTTTCTTTCTTCACAACAAAGTCAAAATCCAACAAACCATGAACTGTAATGGCTTTTTGTCATGTTGAGCCTCTGGTTGTCATAGCTGTCATTAACTGTTACCATGAAAGCGTGACCCTTAGTAACAGAGTAGAGATTATTTTCTTAAAATTAGTCAAATTCTCCTGCATTAGACTGGTGACAGTACAGACTGTTTTTTAACCTGCATGTTAAACTGGTTGCATGATCCAGTTTGACACAAACCTTTCACCAAATCATTTTTTTCTAATCATAGCTGGAAAGCGCTCTCGGTGCGTTTGTCATTTAGCACCTTTATACAAACCTAGCTTCTTCCGGCTCGAAGTTGTTGCCCGAAACACAAATTGTTCCTCTTTAGTTTTCTGTTGTGACTCATTTCTCCTCCTGCGCTCGCTCGGTAGCGCCAACGTATCGCCAAAATTGGATGTCCGTCGGAAAATAATGGCTCCATTTAAAATGTAGAGCGCCTCATTGAGTGGTCGCTAAGAAAAAGGAAAAAAAAAAAAAAAAAAGAGGTGCTTTCAGTCAGAGTGAGTTGTGCCGTCGTTTAGTCCTCTCAGCTCATCGATTTTGTCCAAATCCACCTGCAGTGGCGTCTGGACAAATCGAGGGCACTACACAATCGAGAAGTAGAACTGTAACAGACCAGAAAACGGCAATCAACTTCCTTTGGGATGTTTTAAATGCTGTTTAGATACAAAAGCAAAATTAAAGGCCTTAAATTCCTCGAAGGAATGCACATCCTCTGCATTTGTATTACAAAATGGCTGCCTCAGACACATTTTGAAAGATGTGCTAATGCTTGCAGCTCCTACCGCATACCTCAATATCACCTTTCTGTAAGCTATATGTTTGTGTTGGTAAAGGTTAGATTAGTTGTGGCTGCCATGTTGAAACATGTTGGCACCCAAAATCAGTCTAGATGCTTAACCAATGATTCATTTCTAAAAGTGTCAGCAAAATCCGTCCAATGGTTCATGAGGTAATTTGCTAACAGACAATGTCGGCTGTAAGAGTTAACGCCACAACGACGTCAACCAAAGAATAGCGCTCTGAGCCTGTGTTGAGGATGACTTTATAGCTACTACCACACCAAATCCGAGCTCAGCAGCTGTAAAATCGACTGAGTTACAGCCATTTTTGTGTTCCCTAAGGTCACTGAGCTGTGGCGGCCATGCTGAATTGGCTTGACTCCGAAGGTTAATCGGTTGCAGACGAACATCCGATGATTACTTTCTAACAATTTCATTCTAATTCAGAGGCTCGCGAGATGCTGACACGACAGACAAACGAACACGCACGCACACACACAATATTGCTCCGCCTTCGCTTTCACAGTTTTTTTTTGTTTTAGCTTTAGTTAATTTTATCACTTCATCACCTCATGTAGCGGTGCTCGCCTGTTTCCGTCCGACGCGACTGCAACACAGATGCGGCCTCATGGCCTTCAGGCTGATTTAAGCTCCCTGAAAGCCTCCGGGCTCCTCTGGTTTTGTCTGTGTTTACATGACTGCGAGCATTGTTGCATTTTTTTTGTCTTTGCCGAACAACTTAACACCAAACCGTAGAAATTCCCCAGGAGCTCCCCGGAGTCTCGCAGCCCTAGCTGTCTAATCTTACGAGGACTTCGCCGTGTGCAGGTGACACACAGAGCTCCAGATGCAGCCGGCTGCTTTTGTGAAAAATGTCTGGGGAGGAAAAAAAAATAAAAATAAACACCTGTTATTTGGGTCACGTTGGTTCAGGTGTAATGGAGTTGCTCAAATGGTGTACTTTTAGTCATCTAATGGGCTCATTTTGGCCTTTTGTGCGCAAAAAAAGACACATTTCCGGTAATAATATGGCCGTCCGTCCACAGGCGTTGTGCGCGGGGGCTTGTTTGTGCCTTTGCAGCTCCTCTGCGGCGTTTTTTTTTTTTTTCTGCTCCAAAACCAGGTTGCTGATCACTGAATAATTCAGCGCATAGGAGGGAAACGGTAACAGGCATTTCTCATGATAAGAATGAAGTTGCCAACAGTTGCATCACGACACAAACACTTTTCGGCTCCTAACGTTACAAAAAGAACATTTTCCAAATCTGAGAAAACACTTTTCCTTGTACATGTTAACTGCATTTTGCATCACGGCTCTGAGCCGTTGCACTTTCCGGCGCTTCTGCTGCTGAAGATAAAAACATCTGACTTTTTTTTTTTGTTAGCAAGGCGTTTGTCACAAATGAAGACCTTTATCAGACACCAGGAATGCGCTTATGATTAGATATTACGAAGAGCGTCTCCACTGCAGCACATTTTTCACCACTAATTTTCATAGGTTAGCCTTTTTTTATGCTTGTTAGGTTTGTATGAATTAACACTACAGAAAACTGCCAAGGGCACAAATGTAACTGCAGTGTAGGTGGGTAAGCCAAATAAATATTGATGCATTTAAAGAGCTTCTCTCTCACACACACACACACACACACACACAAAAAAGCCAAATGTGTTTGTCATTATCTTTGAACTGCTCATTTCCCCTCCTAGTGAGTAATCACACACAATAATTGTGTGTCATGCTTGAAAATGGATCATTAATCTGTGAATGATTCAGCTGCTAATGTCTTCAAATTGAAATAAGGGAGACGTGTGTTGTGGGATTTCTGCATCGCAGGTTCATGTCGTTACGGAGCGAAAAAAAAAAAGGTTTTCAGTGCGGACGACTACAGGAACGATGCTAGGTGTCGAGCTCGGGGTAACGAGCTCACCCGGCAATAACGAGCGGGAATTTAGGCAGGCCGCGTCAACGAACGCCTGCTTTTCTGGTGGACGTGGAAAGTAAAATAGGCTGCCTTTCCCCGAAGCTGGGGCGTTCTCGCCTAATAACCTCTGTTCCAGCTTCTTGTTCTGCAAAAACCTTGGTGTTTAGTGGGTTTGTCGTTCAGGGCAAAGAGGAACTCGGGATGCTCGAACAGAATGGGAAACGCTCTCCGTGTTAGGAAAAAAAAAAAAATGCCTGAAGGTGGAATATCTGGAAAGTGATGGCCTGCTCTAAATGCAGTTTTAGGTCAGGATATATATTAATCTACTCTGGCTTCAAAACAAAGATGCGTTTAGAGACTGGAGGCCATTAAAGACAGGGGATGCACCTTTTTTTTTTTAATAAAAAAAAAAAAAATAGTTGTCTTTGTTCTGCTTTTATTTTTGTTGTCTGCTTTAACATTCTGTTGTGGCGCCTGTGGGACAAACAATGACTACTAGAGTTTATAATTATGTTTTTATTCCCGCAGAATTTCTTGTGCGTGCAAACAGAGACACGTCAAAATGTCAAACGCTAACATATAACATTTTACCACTAGATGGCACTAGATCTTCCACGCCGCCCCTTTAATGTTGCATTGTTATCTTGCTCTCTGTGATGATTTTTATATTTCTTTATTAGGGATGTAACTGTATGCATTTATACCTTACTGTCAGAGTACAATGGTTGGAGATGGGTACAGCCACTGCTTATTGACACTTCCCTGTGTTGTCGTTGCTTCAGTCCTGTTCTGTAGTTTCCTTTGCATCTGGCCTTAATGGGTTTTTTTTTTCTTTGTATTCAGGGAATATACATTCCTTTAAGGAATACTAGCCCTTTAATTCATTTTGTCATTCATTTAAATGCCTTTGTGATCATTGTCTTTAAATTTAGGAGTGGTGTCGCCGACACCTGTCTGCTTCAAGACTTTTGTCTCCATTTGGGTCCTTCACTCTTTATTATCTTGGTTTCGTGGCACTCATATCGCTTCAGGACAAAGCAGCTCGTTTTTTTAAGAATATTGTTTATTGTTCATCGAATCGTCGACAATATGAAGAAAATGGTAAGTAGACAAACTTGTTGTACTTTAAAAAAACAATAAATTAAGACTAAGAGAGGATGAGCAAAACATTTAAGAGGGGGTGTTTTAAATACTGACAGACTTTATGACACTGTTGGGCTGAAACCTTCCATTTCCAAAGCTGCAATTTTCCAAGAAATGAGGGAAAAAAAAGTCTCTTTAAAAATAAGCGTGGGCAGAGTGTGTGTTTGTGTCTGTGTATACGGTCTGATAAGCGAACAGATACAGCGATCGGGTTGGACAGACGCAACATTTTTTAGTGTAAAGAATAAGATATCAGCCTTGCATTTAGGAGCTACGGCTGTTTTGCGGCGTCTTGCTCGACGCTGATGGAGTTACAGGGTTAAGCCTCAAGCTCATTCTGAAGGCTGACCGAGAACCGTCCATTTAGGCGAAAACATGAAAGTGAGGAAACATGGAAATGCCATTTTTTTGCTCCGCGGCAACATTAGCCTGTCAGAGCAGGTGCTAACCAACTCGGTTGGAATTTATTTTAACAACATCATCTTTCAAATCACCAAAACAAAGGAGTGGGGTTATGTTACTAAGTTATTAATTTGATCTGCCCGGGATCAGTGAAAGTATTTAAAAATACTCCCAGTTCAGATTAAAAACTACACTCATCCTTTTTTTTTAAAACTGATGTAGAAATTTGCAGTCATTGTGTTATAATTTCCTTGTAAAATATATCATTTTTGTCTTTTGTTTAATTGAATTGTTGGGCCAACCGAAACAACGGTGTCTGTGGGGCTTTGGTTCTGTTAACTTTCTCTCCCATCTTTTCTGTTTTTCTCCTCTTTTTTTTTTTCCCCTGTCAAGCACACATACAACCAAACTCCCACATGCAATTTCATTTTCCTGCTCTCCTTCCTCCTCTTCCTTCTCCTCATCCTCTCTCTCACAGGCAATTTCTCAGAGCCCTTTTCTTTTCTTTTTTTTATTAACTTCCTACTCTTCTCCACCCCTCACCTTCTCCCTCCTTTCTTTTCTTCTCTTCCTCCTTTCATCTCTCAGCCTCTCTCCATTTGACCATCTCTCTCTCTGTCTCTGTCTCTCTCGGGGGGGGGGGCAGATGTGTCTCTGTGGCTCTCTGCAGATCAGGAAAGGACATCCTCTCAGTTTATTTCAAGTCAGCCTCAGCCTCCTGGTGCTCCAGGATGCAGCGTGTGTGACAGCTCGACAAAGACGGCCAAGAGGGAGCAGACCAGTCTGATCTACATATATGTGTGTGTGTGTGTGCGGGTCAGTCGGTGAGAAGGGATGAGGGTTTCAGCCAGGCCTCTATCTGCATCTCTCTGCAGACAGCAAGAGTTAATTTCACCCTGGCAGCAATCATGGCCCCGTCTATAAATCCATGATGAGAAGCTGCCATGTTGATTAGTCGGCGTGAATTCAGCTCACACCAATTAAATCGGCTGGGAGTGCTTCCCTAAATCATTTCAGAACATATGTTTTATTTTTATTTTTTTCCTACAGGTTGGTGGGGAGACTGTAAATAAAGCTATGACGGAGGAATCATTGAACGCCGCCTCCTTTCCCCCTAACATGTGGGAGACCTGCGGGGGCAAACGGTTTGCCTGGGAGCTGAACATGTCAGACTGTTTGCATTAATAATGCACAGGAGAAGACGTGGCGCAGCGTAATCGTTGCAGTATCCCACAACAGAGGCCGGGAAAATGAAGGGCGTCCTCACACGCCAGCGTACGCTCACCGCTCTCAGTAACAGGCTGTAAAACATCTATGACAGGTTGTAAGTGAGCGTTTTTTTATTGCTCGACTTCATTACCCGGATGCTTTTAATCGTTTTAGCCCCTCTCCGATTGCTTTTTGCAGCATGCAATGGGGAAAGCACAAGTCTGCCTGAGGTTTCTGCAGATAATACAGTAGGTTGCAGAAGTGCTCACCACCCTGGCATTGTCTCTGTTCTGTTGCCTCGCAAACTGGATTATAAATTGAATTTTGTTGTTTGTTCGTTCCCAGAGCCACTTTTCGCAGCCGTTACAGCAGCAAGTTCCTTCAGGCCCGTCTCCATGCTCTTGGTCCATCGAACCACTGGAATATTTGTCCAGTGGTCCTCCAGGTTGGATGGGTGCTGCTTGTGTTTGACAATCATTAAATTGAACCAAAGATTCTCAGTTTGATTGAGGCCTAAGCTTTGACTGGATCGTTACAGGACATTAGACTGCTCTGCCTTAAGGAGCAGCAGTGTGTTTAGGGTCATTGTCCCACTTGGAGGTGAACCTCTGTCCCAGTTTCAAATCTCTGGAAGGCTCAAACAGGTTTACTTCAAGATTTGTTTGATGTTTTGCTTCCTGCATTTTCCCTTTAACCCTCCCGCGGCCTTCGGATCAAATTGACCCAAAGTCTCTCTGTCTCTCTTTTTATGGCTTCAGAAGTGTTAACTATGACCAGTTTCCCAGTTCCTGCTGATAAAAAAAAACATCCTCACAATGTGATGCTGCCACCACCATGCTTCACTGTGGAGATGCTGTTCCCAGCATGGTGAGAGGTGTTGATTTGCCTCAGACATGGTGTTGTCCTTGATGAGCATTATTACTATTACTGAAGTATTTATAGAGGTCCGTTACTTAAAAATTCCATTTGAATTCCAGGTTGGAAGGCAACAAAATAGAAGGAATACAATGGGGGTGAATACTTTTGCAACCCACTATAAATGCACATTTAGGGGCTCTTAACAGTATACTTATGTTAGTGTTTTCCCACAATGCTTCTCTAACTGTTGTCGCGCCGTGTTGGAGTTGAACCCGTTTATCAGAAAATCAGCCAAGATGGAGGTCTGATATTTTTAGCCACGCTGCTCAGCCGTCAGCTGGTGCTGATGTTCCACGGCACGGTGCTTCATGTAATATCGACGAATCTGTGTGCTAACCCGCCTAGTTTCAGTCATGATTGTTTGCACTGTGCAAAAGCACGATGATCCTTCAACGTTTCAATCCATTTCACCCAGGGCTCTCTCCACTAAGACAATCTCAATATTTTCTCTGGTGTAGTGAGGAGACGACAAGAGATTTAACACCACAATCTATTTCCACACCTTCTCCCTCCCCCCTCCCCAAACCTCTATCTAATAATCATTTACTGCCTCCACACCTTGAGATTATTTCTTCAGCGTTGTCATCAGCAGAATTTGTTCTTGAGCTCTAAAACATTCCCTTCTCTCCTTCCTATCCCCCTCCGATGTTGCTCTGAGAATATATATATAGAGAGAATATACAGCTTATTGAAACAAAACTTTATTTCTTGTGAAAACTGATTCAGATAAAAGCAGTTTAACATGTATATCTGCGTGGCTTTGGTATCAGATGGAGTAAACAAAAAAGTTGTGAAAAAAAAACCCTGATTTGTTGTTTATTTTACAAAGATACACTAATAGTATGAACAGATTTGTCAGGACCCTTAGAGGAATGATTAATCTTTGCATCAAACTAAGTGTTTGACCTTAATTACTGTCACAGGTGCCTTCAAGCTTTTATTCAGCCATTCAGCCTGTTTAAAGGGAACAAACATCCACTAGGTAGTTTCACCACTCTGAAAACGGAGCAGAGGAAGGAAGGACGAAAGCTGTCTGAGGAGCTCAGAAAGAAGATTTTAGATATTCATGTTAAAGGTAAAGGCTACAAAACCATCTCCATTGAGCTTTATGTTCCTCTGATCACAGTGGACAAGATTATAAGATATATAAAGTTCATGGGACTTTAGCCAACCTACGAGAACGTGGACGCAAGAGGAAATGCAACCCCAGCTCGATCAGACGGATAGTTCAGATGGTAGAAAAAGAGCCAAGAAACCACCCACAACTGTTAAAGCTGAACCCAAAGGTCAAGGTACGTCACTTTCTGCTCACATCTGTCACTTTTTTGACTCATAATGGGTTCCAGAGAAGAAGACTCAGGAGGGAAACACTATTGGCAGAAAAAGGCAAAAAAAAAAGCGAGACAGAAATTCACCAAAATCCACACTGACAAGCCCCAAGGTTTCTGTGACTGATGAGACAAAACTGGAGCTTTTTAGCCCGTCACATCAGTTGTGGTTTTTTTGATCATTGTGGAAGGGCACCAACAGATTTATCCACGTCTGTACATGCATATAGTATGTATATAAATCTCTAATAACATCAGCGACAAAAGAGGGGGGCTGTAGGCAGCTGGTAACTGGATCTGTCAGATCATTTTGTCCCTGTCGTCTGCCTCTTTCTTCGGCTAGATTTCCTGCCGAAAATGCATCTTTGATTAAGCAAACAAGACAGAATGAAGAAAAACGGCCGCAACGCACTGAGACCGAGAGGAAGGCAATTAGCAGGTGGAGATGCTGCCGCTAGTGTACGTTTAACTACAAGCTTTGATTTGTGAGAGTTTCAAATTTAGCTTCTCTGGCTTAAAAAAAGAACAAACAACTATGGCACACCAGTGGAAAAGCAAGAACAAAGCCCAAATTTCAAGGTCAGCCTCACAGGTTATTGAAGAAAAACATCTCTGGATAGACTTTCATTGCTCCTAAAGAAATCAATACCTTCCATCTACTGTTCGCTAAAGTTATGAGCTATTCTCATTTTTGGTTAATATATATATATAAACATATTAAAAAAAGAAAATCACTAAATAAATTGCACAGGCCTGGTAAAATGTATGTGACAATGAGAACAAACCAATACTCACAAACAGCGCCTGTCCCCACCAAGCACAGGCCCCTCCTCTTCCTCTGTGTTCCCGTCCTCCAGAGCCGCCAAGTCAAGCCTTTCGTCTCGGGGCCTGACTGGAACCGGTGGCGTTTTTTTGGGGGGGAGGGGGCGGCGGCGGCGGGGGGGGAGCAGAAGAAAGTGGTCAGTCGTGGAGCTTGAAGATGTGTCACAGTCAAAACTCCTCCGACGGTTTCACATCCTCAGGGCCGGCCCCTGGACAAAACAGGAGCACGAGAGGGACGTCAGGAAGAATGGGCCTTATTTTCCCTCCATACAATGAGGGGCATTGAAAAAAAAAGGGGGGGGGGGAGGTTAGAATGGCAGCTGGGAGGAGACGCTGCCCAACTACAACAGCCCGTGGCTTATTGTAAGGCTCTCTGAATGTGACAGATTCCTTGGTTTGCATCTGGGACGCCTGCGAGGGCAGATAAACGTTGTAGCGAGGGCGAATCTTTGCCGTTTTGCCGAAAACTATTGAGATTTTTTTGCGGTCGCTACAGCCAGAGACTCGTTTGGGTTTTTGCATATTTTTCTCAGTCATCTGCACTCACTGTTGGAGTCGACCTTGCTTGTCTGTAAGCAAAATACATCATGAACCACTGGACACATTTCCATGAAACTTTCAGGAAATAACTTTTGTATGCACAGCTGCAGCTGATCCTGTTTAAGCTTACTGACACTAGCCGTCACAAAAACCACCTTAACTCAGTTAATTTTAAAAGCATTGAGTTAAAATTGAATAATGTAGTTGTTGACAGCCATTCACAGCAGATACTCTGAGAGTGACATGTTGCAGTATAGCATGAGAATCTGCATGGCAATATTTTCAAGGGTTGACCAAAACAGCTACAAGTCGGTGATTTGTCAACACTAAATGATCTCAGTTTGAAACTCTGGCCTGAACATCCGTGGGTGATACGCATTCCTTCAAGGAATACCAGGCCTTTATTTAAATATTTCATTTGCCTCAAGGAAACGAAGCCCAAAATGCCCACGGAGCTCTAAAAAAAAAAAAAAGTGGCGCACAGCCAAGTAGCAATTTCCCAGTTTATCCGAGCTATGAGCGAATAATAGTTGCCCTCCTCTTATGCGACTCCTCTGAGAATAACTTCATTTCAAATTGTCCATTTGGGAGAAATGAGACAAACACACCAGCTGCAGCTTTTGCTCACTCCACCACAATTCCTCTGCATGACTCCCTCATCCATCCATTATTGATGAGACTTCCTCTGCAGGCCTCATCTGCCACTGTGTTGGTTGGACTCGCTTGTGGGCAGCTGCTGCGGTGGTGGAGGGAGAGAGGGACCAGCTGATGCCACGCGAGGAAACGGGAAAAGGTTTAACAGTCTATTGATAGGATGCCATCTAGTAGGCATGCTGTGTTGCAGGTTTGTTATTGGTTTAATCTAAATTCAATGTGGCTGTCATAAAGGGAGGACGTAATTATCTCCAAACCGCAGGGAATGGACTTCATACAGTCGTACAGGTGCAGCCGACTCTCGGATGCTCGACCCGAGTCCTGCCATTTAGAGCATGCGCCGCTATTTCAAATTACAGCAAAAGTGGAAGAATGTTTGTGGAGCCGAACAAGGGGGGGAAAAAAAAACAAAAAAAAAAACGAGTTACAAGGTCACTCGTTGGATGGAAAGAGCTGTTTATTTAACACGCTACAGAGGCATGAAGAGATAAATCAGCACTGCTGGCATACGGAACGTCTGAAATTTAGCATTACCATTCAACATGTATTAAATCTGCTTGTTATGGAAATTTGTTCGACCGACTCATAAAAAGCTAGCCTGAACGGCTGCACCTCCTGCAAGCATTAAATCACTCCAGCATCAATGGTGTTGCTTCATGTAGGAAATGCTGTTTGCGCTGCTGCCACATCAGATCTTAGCTAAATATCTGTAAAACTGACTCAATTATAGCCATTTGTGTGTTCTCCTAGGTCAGTTGGGAGTGGCAGCCATCTTAAATTGGGTTGGCTTTAAAAGTTAATGGGGTGTAGAAGTACAGTTTTAATAAAAATCTCTTTGTAAGTTCAGTTGTTAGTGGCAGCCATCGTGAATCAGGTTGGATCCAAAAGGTAATTAGTTGCAGATGCACATTCAGTAAATATTTTCCGCAAGTTTCATTACATTCGTCTGGTAGTTCATGAGGGATTTCCACACACGCGCGCACACGAAGAGACCAAAGCAAAAAATATCATTGCAGTTTCGCCATTGGCAGCAGACAATAATAAAATAAAAATATTGGTTTTGAAGACAACAGCAGTTTAAACATGGAATAGGATCCAAAGGCTAAAACCAGAATGTGTGTAGCACCGTGTGTCGACAGGGTTACACCGATGGAGAGAAATTTACTGCTGATTAGAGGTGTGGTGCCAAAAGAACAACAATTTTCAAGATGAGAAAAGAACCTTCACAAACATAGATCATAACTGCTTCAAAAATGCATAAAAATATTTAAATAAAAAAAACAGTAAATGTCTGGAGGTATCTATTTTTTTTTTTTTTACATTTTCAAACTAGATGTAATTAGAAATAAAGAAAAAAAAACATGAAAAATATCACAGTCACTTTTTAACAGTCTCTATGTAAAATATCTAACAAAACGTGTTTTTCTTTCCCTTTGGGTGACAGTAACACTAATAGATATTGTATAATTTTCTTTTCACGTTTAAGGTCAAACTATAGTCAGACGTAGCCTCCTGCTTTTTGTGCCAATATGTGAAAATGACCTTTGGTGAAACTGAAATATGCACATGTGTGCTGTGTGCTGGAAATTGGATGTGGTATTAAAATCCGCCATCCTCCCATAAACTGCTGCACGACGGGATTTGGACCGAGCAGAAACTGCACACAGCAGCCAGCCGCTGCCTCTAACACCGTTCAAGCACTGTTCTGTCATGTTCTGCTCCGTGGCCAGACACCAAACACGTAATCGCCACGGGCGTGGGTGCACGTGCGCGAGCATTCGCACGCTCTCAGACAAGTTCATGCCGTGCAGCCGGCTGCGGCGGCTCGAACGTGGGCTGACCACTGTCAGTCTGAGGATCTGACAGTGATGGATGGACGGAGAAAGTCTGAAAATAGAGGACTGGCTGGGGGGAACAGAACATGGTGAGAAAACAGACAGGACTGCGTTGGTTGGTATTGATCCACTTCAGACCTGCTAATGTAACTCATCAGAGTTGAAATGGACGTGTCCTGCACTCATTTTCACACCTGATGTTTTTGAAAGCTCATGCATTGATCATCAGGAACTGGGAATGCTGAAAGAAACCAAAGAAGAAGCAATCAAGCTGAGAAGTGCAAAACACTCCTGTCTTGATGGCATTTTCCTGAGGACACAAGTTTCAAAGTAAAGCTTATTAGGGGGCGGAATATTTTTTTTTCTTTCTGTGTCTTTATATATGTTTATCCATACATCTATCTCATTTATCCAGGGACAAAGCTACATGTATGTTTATTCATATACAGTCCTGCTCACCATTATTGGCACCCCTTCATGATTTGCATAGCTGAGTGAATATCTTCATGATCATTCATTGGTTAATTCATGTCATATGTGTGGAGGCAGTCCATCACAAGTGCTCTTTATGTGTGATTTGCAACAGGTGAGCCAAATTGGGTTTTCATACTGATTTGCAGCAAAGGGTGCCAATACCATTGGCATGGTAAAAATGATGTTTTTCTTTGTTTTCCTCATAATGTTTATCTTTTTAAATGTTTTTGATCATTTGCTGTTTTGCATCAAGCACAAGCTATCAGCAATAAAATGTTGTTTCACTTGATGAATTTCCTTCAGTAAATATTCCATTATATGT
Organism: Kryptolebias marmoratus; assembly: GCF_001649575.2. NCBI lineage: Eukaryota > Metazoa > Chordata > Actinopteri > Cyprinodontiformes > Rivulidae > Kryptolebias > Kryptolebias marmoratus. The sequence goes on from NC_051431.1 coordinate 21,500,948, forward strand.
ACTTAAACGTCATGGGTGCCAATAATGGTGAGCAGGACTGTATGTAGCTAGGACTATAAGGTGCACTTAAAAGCCGTCAGTTTTCTCAAAAGATGACATTGCGCCATATAATCCAGAGCGCCTTATATACAGTATGTAAGAAGTCGTCTACAAAGCCGCACCGCTTGCAGCATTAAGGCTCAGTTATAGTCGCTCTTTGTAGCATCGCGCAGAGGTGCGTGCATGGCACGTGGACCTGAGCGAGCGGTGGAGGCGTTTATACTTGATGTTAACGTCGGTGCAGTATTCTCCGAAAAGATGGGGCTGTTTAATTTCGCTTAGTGTGCCTTATAATCCAGTGTGCCCTATAGTGCGGAAATTACGGTACATGTATGAATAAACAGACTGATTTATCCAAATATACAGGATAAACAGCCTGTCTAACTATTTATCCAAACCTGTAGCTACCTAAGCTACTCTATGATAAGATAAACTGTCCATTTATCCAAATACCTCGCTTTAGTCTGTAGAGCCATCAAGACTTTTTATTTCCCTCGATGAGCATCACCTTGTCATGTGTTTCGTACAGTCATGCACAGTTAACATAGTGTTAGTAAACATAGCCGCCAATGTAAAAATGACTCTCCTGCCAAGTCAGGCCCATGGCACCTTTGTAGAACCACTTAGCAAGATTCCTCGTTGTCTGGGTTAGTTTGAAGCTTGGAACTCCACAAGCAAATCCACACCAGCCTGGATTTTCTGAGGTGCCCATTCAACAGTTAATATTAGATCTAATTAATTCGTACTGCTGTACATCAGAGAACATTTTAATTAAAAACATATTTGATTTGAACAGTGAAGGGATTTGCACATTATGAAACAGTGTCCGAGCTAAAAAAAAAAAACCTCTTGATTGTGGAGAAGATTGTTTAAGAAGCAGCAGGAAGTTAATCCTGATTTATAGAGAGGTTTTCTGCAATATATAAGGAATTATTGCATTTTCTCTTTAGGCTTTTTCCATTATGTTTTTGTTTTTCACTTTCCATTAAGCTGTTTTTATTCATGTAGTGTTGAGGCGAGCAGCATCTTTTTTTTTTTTTTTTTTTTTTTTACTTTTAACTTTGAACCATGAACCCATGTTGAACCTTTTCATCAGAACCATTGCCGTAGTACGATGTACAAAATTTCTTAGTAGGCTTTGTCAAAAAAAACTCTACTTGGTTGAATTGGGTTCCCGATGTAACACTTAAGAGAAGAGAAACATACCGAACTCTGGGGAAAAATCCAAATGCAACCAAGAAAAAAACATGGCATGAATAAAATCCACCCACATACACAAAAACACCAAGATCATGACAAAATTTCAAATTTTGTTGGAGTTATATGTATGACTAAAGTGTAAACTGCACATACATACATTTGCACCCACAACAATCTGCAGTCATACATATAAGTTTACTTGCCTAAGGGGAAAAAAGGCAACCACAGCACTACAGGCGAGCAGTAGAACATGCTGATTTTCTACAGAATTTGCAAAGGAAACTGTTTTTCCATATATTTACACCCACAGAGGGTGGGGACTTCTGCTCTCCTCTGCTGCATAAATTCCCCCAGACTTTCCGGCATTCAAATTCTACCCCTGACCATCTCCGCTTTCCATATACTGTATAACTTGATCTCACTTCTGCGCAGCCGAAATGTTTCAATGGCGCTAACCGCCTATGCGTAATCGCTGCAGCCAGTGGCACATGTCCGGCGAAGACACAAAAAGCAAACGGAACAAAACACGGACACACAGCCTGTCCTCTGCTGAAAAGCTGATAGTGCCTGAGATAATGACTGAGCCAGTGGCCTTCTTCGCTCTAAGGACGTCTGTCATTTGAGTGAAAATTGGCGGGTTTGTCGTGAAAGAGAATTCACGATGCCCTTTTTAGCGTGACTCCATGATTAATTCAGGAATGCCAGTTGGTGAGTAAATGCCCCTTTATTCTCGTGTAAGTGGGCAATATTAATAATGCATGCGGGAGGGGGGGGTCTAAGTTCAACATCCGTCTTGGTGAAGTTCGACATGGAGGGTTCCGCCAGCTGAGTTTGCTTGTCAACACGTCCCCTTCTTCCTCGCTCTGCCTCTCTTTCCACATCAGCCTTGCCACTCTATCTCTTTTCTCTTCTCTCGGTCCCTGGCTCTGAAAGGCGCCGCGTGGCTCCGACACCTACTCTGATGGAAAGATGTGGCCCATCAGCGGTAATTGGAGGAGCTGGTGGTGGTTGAGTTTCTCTTGGAGGAAGCTGCGGTGTGATCGATCCCGCGGACGGTGGAGGTGGGCAGGCTGGCTGCAAGGCCCCCCCCCCGGTCCCTCCACCCTCGTCCCCTGACAGCTCAATGAAGGCCGTGCCGCAGAGCGCAGGATATCCTTTTACAAGAACAATCATCAAGCGCAGGTCGCCCTTGAGCCCTCGGAGCTCCCCGCCATCCAGTTAAATCATAATTACCCATTTAGGCGATTATCATCTGGGTAGAAGCACGTTGAGTTTAATGTTAGCATTTCATTATAACCGCATTAAAGAATAAAGGAAATGTCAGGGGCTTAATGGCAATGATGTGGTGTAATTATCGCCAAGGTGATATATTTGAAAGATTTTCGCAGCGATAATCTCCTGACACCCTCATGTATTCTCGCAGATGCACAATCTAATTGCACACTGTGTTCAGTGGCGCAATGAAATAGCATGAGATGTGACTGATGGGGGCAGCGGGGGCCTCACGCAGGCGAGAGGATTTGCATATTTGTGACGGTACTCAGGCTGGTTCCAGTGCTCCTCTGTGTCTTCTTATCACAGCTTTTAGAGCAGTCTTTATTTGTCTTTATGTTTTTTTTTGTTTTTCTTTTTCTTTCCCAGGACCAAAACTGCACTGTACTGAGCTTAGCCTGGCCGCTGGTTGCCATGACAACGCAAGGCAGTTGATATTAGACGCAAAAAAAAGGACTTGGCACAGGTTAAATTTATTTACTTCACACCTTTGTTGCACCCTTATCATTGGGTTTTTGTTGCTTACTGTAGGTGACTCTAACCCAGGGGCAAATACAACCCCAATTCTGACAAAGTTGGAACGTTACGTAAAATGTAAATAAAAAACAGAAGGCAACGGTTTGCAAATGTCAAACACATTTTAGACACAATAAAGCAAAAATGGAAAACTGCTGTGGTGAGAGAAACCAAAATTTGAATATTTTTTTTAAACCATGGATGCTATGTCCTCCAAGCCAAAGAGGCCAGGGACCATCCAGCCTGTTATCAGTGCACAGGTCAAAAGACTGCTTCTCTGATGGTATGAGGGTGCATTAGTGTCTTTGGTGCCAACAGTAAAAAAGCACATCCAGGTTTTATTGAATAACATGCTCTCATCCAGACATCTTTTTCGGTGAAGGCCTTGCAGTTTTTTCAGCAAGACAATGCTAAACAGCATACTGCATTTATTTTAACAGCCTGGCTTTATAGTAAAAAAGTGAATTGCTGCTGAAATGACCCTCCTGTAGTTCAGGCATTGTTTCACCAACTGAAATTCAATATTTAAAAATTAAAAAATTACCTAATAGCATTACCTAATAGACATTTTAAGACCTGTACTCGTGGGTACAGGATAAATCCCACACTTCTACATTTTAGGGTTCCCACATACTCTTATTCAACAAAAAATAGTGCTATCATGCTGAGTACAGGGACCCCTCAAGGATGTGTGCCAAGTCCATTACTCTTGACTCTGCTGACTCACGCCTAAAATGCCAAATGCAGCACAAATCAACTCATTAAGTTTGCTGATGATACAACAATTGTGGGACTCATCAGTAATGAAAGTGAAACATCCTATAAAGCAGTTATTGAGCTGGTGCAGAGACACCAATCTGTCCCTGAATGTCAACAAAACTGAAGAGCTGATTGTGGATTTTAGAAAAAAAAAAAAAAAAGCTGATCACTGCCCCCTGCACGACTGTGGCTCCTCGTTGGAGTGGGTCAGCAGCATAAATTTTTGAGGAGTCAGCATCGCTGAGGACCTCTCTTGGACTCTCAACACCTCACACGTTGAAAAGTTCAGCAAAGGTTTCTCAGGATGAGACAGTCCCAGAGAGAGTCCTTTACTGGGGTCCCAGTCCCCTCTTTAGAATCCATTTTTAAAGGAAAATGCAAAAAAAAGCTCTTGATATTGCGAAAAATCCCCCTCACCCTGCGCTCAAGTTGTTTACCCTCCTGCAAACTGGTTAATGACACCATCCCATCATGTCAAAAACAACCAGAATGTGTAACAGTTTAATTCCTTATTCTATACGGTTGTTCAATCTCCAGTAATAATAACACACCACTGGATAAGAGAAATGTACCGTACTGTTATTGTGTCCTATGTTTCACTTGTTACTTTAAAGGGTTTTAAATTAAATTTACTAGATTTTTTCAATTTAAGAACTTCTTATTCATACAGTTTTGAAAATAAAGAAGCTTTGTGACCATTAACATTGTGGCTGTATCAGCCTATGCGGCTCCTACCCCTCCAGGACTCCTCCATGTCCTGGTTTGGAGCCTGAGCTATGAATCCTGCCCAGCTATGACGATATAATAGGCAACTCAGAGCGCTTGTCTCAATTACAAGGTTGAAAAGGCCAAAGCCAGGATTAAAGGATCTTCTGAGCGCTCTCAGCAGGCCTAACCCACTTTCAGAAAAAAAAAAGTCTCCAAATTCCATTATTTAATTAAACTGTTCATTTTTACTCATCTGCTGAATCAGAATCTGAAACAGAGTCTTTAAATATCAGTACCAGCTCGTGTGTTTACTGAAGAACAAACACTGGCTGTGCATGCAAAATTATAGCACGATAAAAGCAAAACTTCCAGTCAGAATGTGGCCTCATCACCTCATACTGACCCCCCTGGTGGGTTTAAAGGGAATCCCTGTAATATAACCTGTTCGCACATGAATACATCGCTGCAGCCGACACCGTTTCTGGAATATTCTTATCCCTGTTATTAATTTCCAGCCTGAGTCAGACCTGAACAGGAATAAGATCAGCAGCCTGAAGATGCTGCCGGGTGAATCCAAACTTCACTCTGGTATGTTAACAGCTCCTGCTTTTCTACACGAGCATAGCACTACCCTTCAAACAGTGATAGACACCAGTGGTTGCTAATTATTATCATTAGACAAAGGTGGACAATGATGTTTTTGAGTGGGTCTGTCTGTTACCGAAATATCAAACGTACCAACTTGAGAAATTTCAACGACACATTCAGAAAATAATTATTAACAAGTGGGCAGCGCAATCTTGAGAATAAATTTACCATTTATCAGATGTCAACAACTGAAGGATGAAATTAGTTCATCACAGGGAACTCTTTATCATCGTGTTTACACTGAATAAGGAGGAAAAAATAGAATCAACAATAAACAATTAAGACGACACAACCAAAATCAGATTAACACTAAGAGTTTAGGGAATAACCTGTGAGGAATGACTATTAAGTAATTACTTTGAGGATTTATCAAGATAAAACACAGCAACAAGTAATAATTTAATAGTCTAAGGTGAAAGTGATTATTAATTAATTTAAACCAAAAAAAAATATTTGAAGGGAATGCTTGGATTTTTCTGTTTTCTATTTCTTATCCGTGCAAGAATTTGGGATTCTTTGAACTATTTTGGTAAATAGTTCACTTTGAAATGTGGTCAGATGTTTTTGATTCTGCTACGTTGTCAGGTTAGTTTTAAGGAAACATCAGATTGGAAATAGATGTTATTAATTTGCCTTAGGTAAAATATAACAGCCATACGCCAGATCGGTTCTTCTTTTAACTTTCTCTTATAGGTGCCCCACCGGATCAGAAGCTGTGGAGGTCAAGTGGGCGGTTCATCTTTGAGGAACCTGGAGGCTGCTCAGGCCTCAACAGGACCACGACACGGAGGCAGGTGAAGGCCCAGAGCCCGTTCAGGGGCAGTGGTCAGCGTTCCGTCCAAGCTCAGGAGTCAAGAGTCTCAACTTCAGTTTCTCTTTACGGTTTCATCATTCTTCATCTTTTCTGTAACTGTACATGCCAAGAGCTTGATGTCATGTTTCCAAATCTTAAAAGCTTCACATTAGAAGAGAACTGCATTCAACCATGTTGTAATTGGGTTCACGGGTGAAACAAAGCTTTTGGAAAACAATAATTCACCTTGTAGTAATCTTGGTTGTGCTTAAAAATGAACAGTGAGGGATCGATTGAAGTCTTTTTTCTTGCTTTGAAATTTCTTTAACAACTTGGTCCTTTGAGCCGGATCCTAACGTCCTTTCACCATCAGGGCTGGAGCTGAAACCGTCCACGGGGGAGTCTGGGACTCCTGACTGAAAGTCCTCCAGCTGAACTGCTCTCACCAGAGGCTGATGACCAGACTCTGCTGGAAGTGAAAAGCTGACAGGATCAAAAGAACTGAGAGGAAGAGACTCGTTGGATTTGAGGAGGTAAATGTACCATTAAAAAGTGATTTACATTTACACGGACTCTCACTATGCTTTGTCTACTGTTCATGTTTTTGCGTGACAATGGAAAAACAAAGGCACGGTAACTTCTACAGGAAAATAAATAAATCAGTTTGATCATTTCCCTGTTAGATGCAATTCGGTTACCTAAAAAGTAGCAATTTGTAACTGTGCTGCCCACACAGGAGGAAATGATTTAGCTTCACAAGGTAACCACCAAGCGGATGTGGCAGCAAAACAGGCAGCTCAAACTGAAGCTCTGCTGATTGAACCTGAAATTACCGACATAGATCATAACATTTGAAAAGATATGCAAAATGCCTCATCACAAACTGAAAAAACTCTACGGATGAAGAAAGGTGGACGACTAAAAGCTGAAATTTATGTTTCTCCTGAATATAAACCAATCCTTCCTAAAATTCTCTACAAATATGCTTCTATTTTGAGCCATGTCTCAACAGGAGGGATGGCAGCTATGATTAACAAAGTCTTCACAACCTATGGGTTTATAGATTACTCAAAAAGGTTCTGTTAAACATGTCAAACTTCTGCTAGACAATCCGCAACACAATTTAAGACCAAAAAGATGAATTAAGTGTAGCATGAAGAAGTACTCCTGTGCCATGACCTTTGACCTACTGTCATCTTTCAGTAACTTCTCTCTGAAGTTCATTCTGACCTGAGTGAATCTTGAATGTTTTGGGACACGTGTGGATGTCTAACCCCTTATTCTCAGATTGTTGACATGCTCTCCTTAGGCTTCTGCAAAAAAAAAACAACAAGATTTTGTTTTAAAAAATACGGAACGTTTTTTTGATTGTGAAACTTGCGGAAATTGTATCTTTAAATTACGATTCTTTTGGAAGACAAAAGAGATAAAATGTCAGGAGTTGGGTTTTGTTCTTCTTTAAGTTTCTTTTTGTATTGGGTTTATTGCATCGTGTTTCTATAGTTCTGTGTTACTTCTTGTTTAGTTTTGTGTGATAAGTCTTTGTTCAGTTTTTGTTCCTTGTGTCCTTTGTGTTCCTGCCATCATTCACTTTCCTCTGCTCAGAACTCATCAGCCTGCCTCTACCACCCACACCTGTCCTGTGTTACCAGTCAGTCACCTGTTTCCACTCCCTCGTTATCCTCAGCCTTTAAAATCCGCTCAGTTTCCACACTCACTTGCTGGTTCGTTGTCACTTCCAGGTGCTGTCTGGTTTCCCTCGTGTCTTTTGCAATCCTGGTTTTTGCTATTTAGTTTTAGTTGCTGCCATGTCAGCCTTTTTGTTTTGTTTCTTCTTGTAAATAAATTAGTTTTTCTTTGAGTTTCTCTGTGTCTGCCTGCATTTTGGGTTCGACCAACTTTCCCTAACGGGACGTAAAGTTTGTTAAAATACTTGAATATTTTCTCATATTGAATAATTGCACACAAATAATGATTGACAGTCTTCGTAAAACGTATCTCATTTCAGCAATGAATCATGTCATCATCAGTTGTACATCTACAGCTGATTAACCCTTGGAACTAACCCAGTTCAATGACCACCACAGCCAACTGACTTTAGAAAACAAATTAATGGCTATAACTCAGTCATTTTTACAGAAACTGTGCAAAAATTTAATGTGGAAGTAGCTGACTCTAATTCACAATACGTACTACAAGCGTCACACATGGCACAACATTTTTGCTCAAAACTTTGGTAATAAAATCAACATTTTTTGTCTGTTAGCAAAATATCTCATGAACCACTGGATGTACATATACAGCTGCATAATTTTTAGAGTCACACCTATTAAAACTGGCTACTGCAGCTAATCGACATAACATCATTTGCAAGGTTTGATTAAAAATGCTGTAACTACCACCCTTTTCTCATCATGATTTTCATTGAAATCTCTGGCATAAAAGGCAGTGGGTGATATGCATTCTTTCAATGAATGCTGGGTCTTTAATTCTAGCTAACCATTCACTATTTTAAAACAAATATTGGTTGCCTACAATGACTGAACAGCATCCACAGGACCACACACTAAATTGGCCCATAGCTGCTGTGTAAATCAGTGGATCCCCGCTCTGCGGTCCCTTGTGTCGGTAGTGACTGATACAACAGAGCAGTGCTGGTATTTTGAGCCCCATTACACTAATGGCACATTCACTTCCAAAGGGAAGTTTCCACAACCTTTTCGCTCTGAGCCTTTTATCTTCACAGCTGTCGCTCAACCTCCCAGGGTCATTTCCAGCTTGCATGAGGGGGGCTGGAATGGTCCCATAGAGACAGTCAAGGAGGGGTTCATTTTCACTGTAGGTAAATGCTGTTGTTTGCTCTTAGATGCTTTGCCCATTACGTGTGGTTTGTAGCAATGCGAGAGAATAAATTGGCATAAGATGGATGGTAAACACCAGGCACTTTAAGAAACTCCGGAGGTGACTGCATGCTTCAAGCCTTTACGGGTCGAATGCTTATAAGTTGCTGCTATCACAGCCGTGGCTGTGAAGAAACCCAGGAGTATTTTGGCTGATATTATCTTATGTAGTGTAGCTGTTTACAGTGTTTCACCATTTATTTATTTGACTTATTAGAATGTGTTTCAGTTGCATTTTGTCTTATCTGAATATGTTGTATACTTTGGACAAACAATATATTTAAAATTGCAACCATGACCATCATGCTATTGTGTTCACTTTTCGTAGGTTTTAAGCAGGTGTAACATTTTGCATCCAACAACAGTGTTGGTTTATATACCAGATTCATAAAACCCAGTAATATCAAAATATTATTGGAATTTAGACATACACAGTATTAATTAATTCTGTTTTGATGTATTTCTTCATTAAGTTTTTGACTGTGTATTTGGACACACATGCCCCTGGCAGCACCCTCAGCACCCCTACTTCCCACAGCTTATGCCCTGCTTCTTCTTTTTTTTTTTTTGTTTTGACTTCTTTAGAAAATTCAGATACTTTTATACAAAAGATCTTTAATTTATCAAACCAAATTTATTTATTTAGCCAAAGTGCTGCACACAGTACCATAAATGGTAAAAAAAGATAATGCCAAACACAAGAGACCACAAAAACAAATAAAATTTGATAGGGAATACAATAATTTGTAGAAAAAAAACTGATGATACTAAAATGTTAACTCTACTGCTGTATTAGAAGCCAATGAGTACAAATGTGTTTTAAGATGAGACTTAAAAACACTAAGAGTTGAAGCCTGTCTGATATAACGAGTCACCTGGTTCCACAGTTTAGGAACTACAACTGAAAAGGCCCGAGAACCTCCTTGTTCGTGTTAAAAGCCAAGCTGCAGCATTCTGAACTAACTGTGAGAGGCTGGCCTGGCAAACACCAACATACAGACAGTTACTGTAATCCAGCTGGGATTTAGTAAAAGTGTGAATCATTCATTCAAAGTCATTAATGGATAAAAATGATTTTAGTTTAGGTAAAAGTCTCATTTTAGTATAGAACCAAAAAGGTTAAAATTTGAATCAAATATAAACCTGAAGTTTTTTTTTTGTTTTTTTTTTACAAGATTTTACAAATGGCTCCAGGCTACTCAGATCTGTAGGAGAAGCACTGTGATTTGAATAACTTCAGTTTTATTTTCATTAACGTTTAGGAAGTTTGAAGCCATCCAAGATTTTTTTTCTCAGTGAGGCAGTCGAACTGTGGTTTCAATAAAAAAGGAGAATGATTTCACTTCAACTGTCGGTAGATCTGAATGTCGTTTGCATAGGAATGAAAAGAAATGGAAAAAATGTTCTAAAGTTGGAGCCTAAGGGGAGTGTGTAGATGGAAAATAAAAATGGGTCCAAGAGTAGATCCTTGGGGAACTCCACATGTGGCGAGGGCTGAAGAAGAAGCAGATTCTCAGAGATTTACATAAAACTCCTGTCAGACAGGTAAGAACCAGGCTAGTGTAGAGTCTTTGTAGAGTGTAGAGTCTAAACACAAATTAAAAGCTGAATTTCCTGAATCTGTAGCTAATAAAAGATTATCCTTAAAAGTGTTGTTTCTGTGCTGTGAAGGGCTTGAAAACCAGATTGAATCCTTTCAAGAATGTTGTTTACATTATTAATGGATTGCAGCTGCGTAAATTTGATCCTTTCTAGAATTTCTGACAAAAAAGGAAGTTTTGAAATTGACCTAAAATCTGAAATGACAGATGAGTCAACATAATGACATGGTAAAGACAGACTGGCAACTCGTGGACCAGTAAAATACGTCACTGTGCTGCCCTGTGGCGAATGTACCTCTGATACCGTCTCGTGTTACCTCCACATTTCGCCCCGCAAGTGTGCCGACAGCCTGAAAAAGGCCGTGGCTGCTGGTGCAGTCAGGCAAACAATAAGAAAATCCCTCCAACACGCTCTCCCAATTGAATCCTGCGTGAGCTGCAATTATATTGCTCCCCGAGGAGGACTCCTTGACACCCTAAAAAGGTAACTCTATACGTTCAGCTGAAGAACGCAATCACATGCTTCATTCTCCTTGTTGGCATAATTACTAGGGCTTGGAGAAATTGAAGGGCTTTGTTACCCATAAAACAGGGGGGCTTGAGGAATCTTAGTGAGAGAGAGAGAGACAGAGAGAGAGGCAATAAAATGAACACAGGTGTCCTGGAAAGATCCGTTATTTCGCACAACGAATGCGACTATCGGCCACAATAAAGATGCGCTTAATAGTTCCCTTACGGCGCAGGCATTGATCGGTTTCGGTGGGAGCAGCATCATGACTCCTGCGGCAGGTTTAAATGAAAACAATGAACTTTGTATCTATCTATCCATCTGTCTGTCTGTCTCGAGTCAGGAGCATGCAAGTCATGTCAGTGGATGAATGTACTGACAGATCCGATCAGAACGCAGATAAATGACGACACCCCCACCTCCTCCACGTCGGCCCTCAGCAGGCCTGCCGCAGTACTGTCTGCTTCTCCAAGTGCTCTTTCGGGGAGCAAATTTTGAACTCTGGGCTCCCGTTAACAGGACGCCTCCTCCTCCGTGGCAACAAACCTGGTGACCGTGGAGGACGCCGCGAGCTGTAGCTGCTCTGATTCACAGCGGCGCTCCGTCTTGATTTCAAACCGTTCCGCGGTCACTTAGATGCATGCTTTCCTCCACGGGTTGAGGAGCGCAGAGGGGGTGGGGAACGTCAGGCTCCACGGAAAGAACGCGCCTGAATCCGGCCCTGAACGCTCCGGCGCAAGTCAGTTCAGCTGCGAGCTGATTTGACAGAACCGCAAGAGGCTGCGGCGTCTATTTCAACCCAGAACTTTTTAAAATGCGGAGTGCAGCACATTTTATTCTCCCCCGAGGCTCTATTTGCTGAAAGTCTTAAAAAGTCCTCTGCAAATATGTCAGACGGGTTTGTTCATTTCATTGGTAGTCTGGGCTTCTGCTGTTGGCATTAGCATAAAGGTTTTTGTCATATGGCAGATCTCCGGACAGTGAGCCATTATAGCGGACTGATCAAGGTGACAGGCCATTATTTGGGCTTGAAAAGACCTTTCTTTCGCTGGTTTCCTGAAAAGCCTGCACGAGAAAATGAATTTGTGTCAGCCTCTTTGTTCCTTTCTCCTAATGCCTGCCAAGGGTTGATTTGTCAGCTCGGTTCAAGAGAAGACTCTCCCTCCGTCTCACTCGCAGGTACAGTTTTTCCCTGCCATTAAGAAGCTCCTCTTCTAATTGGCTCCTCTGAAAAGTATTTTGTGAGGCTTTCCCTTTAATGAAGGGAGAGATGTGCCGACCCAGCAGATTCCATTACAAACGCTGGAGCTGGAAGTGTGCTATAATTGCTGACCACCAAAAAAAAAAAAAAGAAAAAGAAAGAAAGAACTTCTTTGATGTTTGGTTTTTTTTTCCAAAAGGTACAGAATCTATTTGGAAACAGTCGATGTTGGGAAAGATAAGCCCTCTCATCTGCATATTTCACCAAACAGATTAAAGGCGGGAGAGATTCCAATTCTGATTATCTTGCAGAATCTAATTACCTGTCAGCTGCGCTCTTCATGTACTCAGATCTGTGAGGATAGCTGTTCTTTGGCATTCAGCAGGGAAGCAGCCAGTTCATGTTTGTGGACCTGCATATGTGTATCTGCTGCGTTAATGTGCCGGTTTGTCTTCAGCGGTTAAGTGATGTAGAAATAACAGCTATTTAAGGACGATTTTTCAAAGTGGATGTTCACTTGGCTGTGTACACTTATGTATGGTAGTTGCTTGAGGCAAAAAGGGGGGCTTCCTGAAGTGATTGATGGGATGTGCTGTAGCAGTTGGTATGAGACCTACAATTCACAGATTTAGCACAGAAAAGCAGGTCTCAATGGGAGCTACTAACATTAAACAGAGGAGCCAACAAGGCCAGAAGTTTTCCTCTGATCTTAAAGGGACAACTTTAATACATGGCCTGCATTTATGGCTTTTATATCCCGAACCCCTTCATTTATCAGCAGGTACAGAGATCTAAGACAGCTCTTATTTGTAAAATGAAGCCTCGTCTAAGAGAAATGTGCAAAATGGCCTGAGCTCTTGAAGGAATAGTTCCTGTCTGCGGAAGTGTGGTTCTGTATACAGATAGTGATCGATTATTATCTTAACTGTTGTAGTTAGGTGTTTGTACAACCTCATTTTGGGGAAAAAAGAGTTTCACTTTGACCAGATTGATGAACTAAAGGCTTGTCTGAGCAGGGCCAAGACCAAAGTAGACTGCCATCGTCTTAAAACGGCTCCAGTCTCAAAAAATATAGTAATTCATGCAAAAGCTGCTTCATAGCTTTCTGCACCAATGTCAGTTTTCCATTAAACATTCATTTTCATAGAAAAAAACCTTTCTGAATTTTCATTTAGAGATCATGTCAACGCACATATAAATTTTTCAACCAAAGTAGCATTCCTTAAAGGAATGCATACTGCCCACCACCTTGAATGGCAAAGTTTTAAACAAACAATCTGTTAGCTCTGATAGTATGAGTTGGGGGCTGACTCAGCTACTACCACACCCAATATGAGCTCAGTATCTGCAAAACCCATTTGGTTTAACTAGGAAAACCATATCTCTTTTTCAAGGGATGATGTGTGTTTGGGATGCTGGGATTAAACCTTCAGTTGTCATTTTGCGCTTCCTTTAAGGCACAGCCACCCAACAGAGAGGCTGCTAAAGTCAATTAGCTGTGGTGGCAATCTTGAATCAAGTAATCAGTCGCAAATGTACATCCAATGATTATTTTCGGCGAACTCCATTTAAAATCTGTCAAGTGGTTCATGAGACGTAGCCACCTTTCATGACAGTCGGTGATAAAAAACCTTTATCATTACTGCAGAGGTGTTAGAAATAATTATGAACCACAACAGGTTATATCTAAATCTTCAGTTTTAAGGGAAAATGCAATTTCTTTGTAAGCTATTAAAACAACAAAAAGGAAGCAATACATTTCCAAAATCCAATAAATCCCCCAAATGAAACAGCTCTGAGCACGAAACACCAAGTGCAATTAAACAGCTCTGTCTGTGTAAACAAAACCACAAGTTGCATCGAAGGCAAAAAAAATATCCTCCGTGATTATTTATCACCCTGAGCACTGGGCAAAAATCAATAACATGTGCAAACATCAAACCAAACACGATTGGCAAATTGGTCTTCATAAAACAAATTTGGAGTGAAAAAAAGAAAACGGAAAAAAAAAATCCTCTGAACTTCATAGAACCACTGATAATAACAGACATTTTGGTCCATTAAAGAGTTTAATGGATGTTTTACATTTGGGCCATGGAGGGTTTAAGCTTCGAATGAAAGTCAGACTCAAAGTCAGATCACAATTGGGCTAACACAAAGCATGTGTGTGTGTGCAGACAGACCCTTAGGTGTGTCTTTACATGTGTGAGACAGAACGAAGAAGAGACGGATAGAAATTGAACGCGCACATCAACCTTAAAATATTTAAAAGTAGGCTGCTCAACTCTGGCTTTTCGAAACCAGTAAAATTGCAGGATTTGAACCTTTTGTGTCAATTTGAACCCGCATCAATCAAAAGTTTCTCTTTGTGCTAGTTTTAAACTCTTTGTGTGGTTGAGTCTGAGGGGTTCTCATGATACCTGCTGGAAGTCTTTAATTCAAGAGCCTTTTGTCTTTTAAGAGCTTAGACTGGCTGACAATGTCATATTTAAAGCTATATTCATAAAAAGGTAAGAGAGGCATCCATTAATGCTCCAGGCACGTTTAGTTCTCCATCATTATTCTCCATCAGTGAATAATTTAGTGCCGTGTTGTTGTTGGGTTTGTTTTTCTCCTTTGTTTTTGCTTTGAGTTCAGAATTCAAATAATGATGCAGCTTATAGAGAACTTAAGATAAGTTAGAAAACATTTCCATTCCTCCATTTATTTTCTTTACCCTCTATTTTCCTTTTCCGTGTCATGGGGAGCTGGTGTCTAACTCCAGCAGTCACTGTGCGAGAGACAGGGGACACCCTGGACAGTGCATCACAGGGACATATAGACAAAAAAGACAAACCATTCACCCTCTCACTCACACCTAGGGACAATTTAGTTACCAATTAACCTAACATCCATGTTTTTGGTCTGTGGGAGGAAACCGGAGTACCTGGTGGAAACCCACGTGAGCACAGGGAGAACATGGAAACTCCACCCAGAAAAGCTTGGAGGCAATCCTGCAACTTTCTTGCTGTGAGGTGACAGCTCCAACCACTGCTCACCTTGCCGCCCACTGTCGGCGATCCCACTTCCCAAATATATAAACACATGCATAAATACATAAAACTATCACTTTAAGAGGTCCCTGCTGAACTGATGGACAAACTGGACTTTGACCTGACGGATAAAGTGATAAAGATATCTGAATGTGACTTAGATCAGCTCAAGGGGCATTTAACCCTCCTGAAGCTCTTGTAACTTCAGGTCCATTTGACCTACAGGCCATGGGAGGGTTAATATTAACACTTATCTGATTGTCTGCTGAATGTTGTTTATCTTATCCAGAGCATCATGGGCCAAAGGCTCACAGAGGCCAACGACCCTGTAGAACTGAAACTCCACCAAACTCAATGTGCTGCAATAAGAATAATTCAATACAGCTTTCTAAATAGTACTTACTTAACCCAGAAGACAGCAAGGAAGTGGAAACTACATGACAGTAAACACAACCACAAAGATACGCTGTGGGTACTCCTAAGGCGAGGTCTCTCGACAGACATCCTTTTCCCCAGTGACACTCCCAGGCTCTTCCTGATGGAGCCATAGGTGCTCCTAGGCCAGATTAGATCATCCTTCCAGTGAGTTCTGGGCCTTCTGGGTCCTCCCATTGGGATGTGCCCAAGAAACCTCCACAAGTAGGTGGTCAGGACAAAAACTAACTCAGCTGAAGCTCTTGACTGTAGAAGAGCCTTGGTTCAACTCTCAGTCCCTCTCAGCTTCTCATGCTGAGCGCAGACACTCCCCAGAAGAAACTCATCTTAGCTGCTTGTATTTATGATAGATGGACCAGTAAATATTTTCCACCACAAGCTATAGTGCTGCCATTACTGCAGACAAGGCCATGATCTGTCAGCCTATCTGTCAATTCATCCTTCCGTCACTCATGAACAAAACCTTCAAGATACTTAAAGTCTACTTCCTGAGGCAGAGACTCCTCCTGAATACAGAAGGAGCCAGTTGCAACCCTAAGTCCATTAAAACGTTCCTCTACACAACTACACGTTGAACACTACGAACAGGACTGGCAGAGTCCAGCCTGCACCAGAAACAATTCAGACTTTCTGCAGAGTTTGTTGTGGTTTCACAGAGACTGGGTTTCCCACAAAGGTGACTCCAGAAACCCCCTTAAAATACATCCAGCCTTCTCCTGATCCACAAAGTGCATTTAGGCTGGACAACAAGACTAAAAGGCCGCTCCACCGTTCTACAACCCAACAAAGAATTTACTAGTTGGTTCAAGCAAAATGGCTAAACATTTGACAGTCCTATCATATAAAGAACTGTCTAACTTTCAATCATCAGCAGAAATAAAAAGTGTTTGTTGTGACAGCATTACCTTTTTGGCTTTGAAATCCAGAATAAGGAGTGGTGTGTTCCAACTGAATGCCTAGAAATATAGTTAAAAACAGGACTTTTTAGCTGACAAACGAAAACTTCCTGTTTACATGGCACCGTGTCACCTCTGAAGTAGACCAATGCCGACGTGTTACATCACTCATTTAAATCAGAATGTTTTTTCAGATGCATCATTATGATTTTTATGCTGACATGATTTTTAATTGTCTCAATTAACTTTGTTTTCTTTAAAGGTCTGACCTGCTCAGACCAGTCTTTGTTTTGTTTTGCCTCACAGGAATATAGTTTTTGGTGTTGTTATTTTTATGGAATCAAAAATGCTGCTGTCACTGTTTGCACTAAACGCAGAATTCTATGTAAATAACCATGTCATATAAAACTGATGTTGGCGTAAAACCTATGAAATCATGTCCAACTGGAATGAAACCTTTGAATCTGGAGCTGTTTTAAGATGACGGCAACCCACTTTGATCTTCGCCCCACTAGCTTTTAGCTCACCAGTCTGGTCAGAATTAAACTGTTTCTCCAAACTGAGGTCAGTCAAAAAGCATTCTACGAGATAAGATATTAACTGTTTATAATTTCTCCACAAAACCCCGCTTCAAGATGTCTCAAGCGTCTTTATTGTTTAAGGTGTCCTTGAAGGTAAAGGTTGCTTCAAATGAGGGGATACAAACATGTAAAAGCAGCGAGTAAAGTTTCAGAGATGGCTAAAAAGTGTCTCTGTAGTTCAGTCCATTGCTGCGTCTGTGAATGAGTGAGACATCCATTCTTCAAAAGGCCCCTAAAAGTTCTCAATGACGCGTTTCCTCCATCCCTGCCGTTAATGTGTCTTTTCTCCTCTCAGGCCGACACTCCTCTCATCCTATTCAAGGATATGCGCCGAGCTCCTCAGATAATACCGAATCTCCCCACCCTCACAGAGCGTGATTTACATTGACACGAGGCTCCACAGCATCCTTCGGCCCATCTGTCTCATTCTCACCGAAACACTTTTAAATACCTATTTGGGGGCCCCGACTGAACTCGGCCGGGAGTGCGGAAAGCAATTTATCACGGCTTTCATTGCTTAAGACAAAACATTGAGAGGCTTTTTATGAGCTGTGGGCAGAGGAAGCAGCCAGAGGAGAAAATATGGATTTAAAAAAAGCATCTTTGTACTCGACCCAGCTGGGATTTCTTCCAGTGCTTCTACCCTTCTCCGTCTCCATAAGAGGCATCGCCACGTATTCGTCACCGCGGCCACCAGACTCCGAGAGGCTGTCTGGGTTTGATGAATAGAGCGAGGGGCCCCTGTCCCCATACTCGGCTATCTATCAGCTTTTTCCGTGGATGTACAGCATCAAAGACGAGACAACAGTCGGCAGAGAGCTCTGCGCCTCTGGAAGGGTTCTCCTACCGAGTCTGAAATCAGTCCACTTGAAAGATTCAGGTTGAGTTCGGCTCTGATAGGGTTCGGTGGAAGAAAGAAGTGCTTGTGTATCAGATGGGTTTTATTCGGCAGTGCTGCCTGCTCCTAAGCTGCATTTCCCCTGCTTTCCTTTTACGTGCACTTCAACTATAAAAGGAACCATGCAAAAGCAACATTTACTTTGGCAACGTATTGCAACATTACGGACGGCCATAATTCAGCCACATTTACAGATATTGAGCTAACGCTTGGTGTGGTTGTAGCTGAGAGTCATCCACCGACACTTTCTCTGAGCACCAACAGCTCGAGCAAAATCTGTCATTGCCTATTGGAGTCAACTTTGTTTGTTTGTCAGCAAATTACCTCATGAACCGCTGGATTGGTTTTATAAAACTTCCAAAAAACAATCACTGGGTGCCCACCTACAACTCATTAAAATTTGGAGTCAACCCAATTCAAGATGGCTGCAACAACCAACTCACCTTATGAAACAAAAATGACTATAACTCAGCCAACTTTACAGCTGTTAGGCTATAATTTGGTGTTGTAGTAGCTGAGCATCACCCCAAAGACATAATCCAAGCTCTACACATTGTGCGTTATGTATCTTAAAATTCTAACGAATAACTATTTGTGTCAACCCTGTTTTTCTGTTAGCAAAATGTCTCATAAATCCCTGGATGGATTTTAATAAAACTTTCAGAAAGTAATCATTGGTTGTACCTCTACAACTGATTAACTTTTGAAATCAGCCCAATTCAAAATGGCCACCACAGCTAACTGATGTTATTGTACACAAAAGTGGCTGTACCTCAGTCAGCTTTACAGATACTGAGCTAAAACCTGGTGTGGTAGTAGGTGATCGTCACCCTCACGATATTCTTTGAGAGCTACCACATCTCGCAAGATTCTCACACGATCACGAGGTCACCTACAAGGTTTGACCCAAACAGCTGGAACTCTGCCCCTTTTAATCATAAAATGAACTTAAAGATGAGCTTAAAACTGACATGAAAGGCAACGGGCGATAAGCCTTCCTTCAAGGAATTTTCTGATTCGTTTGCAGGACCTGGCTCAAGTTGTTCACAGATTAGTGGAACCTGATGTGAGAAAAAAAATGCAATGCGGTTTGAAAATCAGGACAAAAAAAAAAAAAAACACTCACGCCGAACACTTCTGCAGGATTTGCAGGACGGACAGAAGACGTGCTGCGATGACCGCCCCGGAGCTTTTGAGCGCATGTCACTCGTATTCACCAGGCGAAAAACACAGAGGTTTTTCAATTTTCCTTAGCCTGCAGCAACACTAAACACGTCGGGGCTTTTTTAGAGTGGGATTCATCATCACATGGAAATGTCACTCGAACTATTTTTAGAGACAGCACAGACTTTAGGCATGAACACACACACACACACAGTCTGTCAGTCTTGTGTCCCTGGATGAAATCTCAGAGACAACTCAAACCCTGGATATTTCCCAGCGTGCACAGAACATATTGATCTTTGGACTGCCTTGCTCTCTACATTTGAGCCAAAATGAACTAAATGTGCATCTGGAAGGTAGTGACACACAGTATCTCTGAACACTACACTACCAAGCCTACACAGCTCTTAAAAAAAATTATACCACAAATACTGAATTCCACCATTTTGTTTTTTTTTAGGACTTCTACTCTTGACAGAGGGGTATGAAAACGTGACTGTCACTGTCTGGTTTGAAGGCGATAATGTATTTGCCTGTATATGTAAGTGTGTTCACTGGTCTGTTTGTTAGCAAAAAATAGATTTATTCTGAAACTTTCAGTATGTAATCATAGGCTGTGTAGCACATGTACAACTGCAGATCCAACCAAGCTGGGACGCTGTGTAAAATGTAAATAAAATCAGAAAACAGTGATTTGCACAACTCTAAAAATCCATATTTTATTCACAATTGAACATAGTAAACGTATCAAGTGTTGAAATGTCACGCATGATGTTGACCAACACAGCATCATTTTTACCTCCACCAATTAGGTTACGTTTTCTGTAGCGTCTGTTGTTTCCCTGTCAGTCTGTTTTTGTACAAGATTACTCCAAAAAAATTATGAACAGATTTTCATTAAATTTTTAGGAATCGACAAACATGCTACAAGGAACAAGTGATTGAATTTGGGTGCTGATTCGGTCAAATATCGAGGTCAAAGGTCAAGGTCACAGATCAGCCCTCGCTTTTACTCTGCAACCGTCTAACAAACTGCACAGCTGGACACCTCACGGGTCACGGGACGATGCCTGTTGATTTCAAGGTCACAGGGTCAAAGATCAAGGTCACGGGTGACTCCGTTGGTAAAACCTTCTCTGTGCTCCAGCAGGTGACCCCTTTGTTACCTTCGCCAAGGAGATTATGTGATTGAAGTTTGGTGGTCATCTGGTAAAATAGCAAGGTCAAAGATCAAGGTCACAGGTGACCCTGTGCTCTAACTCTGCAACAGTGTGATGTAAGAATGTCAAACTGCACAGCTGGACACCTCATCAGTCAAAGATGATACCTGTTAATTTCCTGGTCATAGGGTCAAAGGTCAAGGTGAGCCCTTTGTTAAAACCTTCTCTATGCTCCTACATGTGACCCACTTGTTACCTCTGCCAAGTAAGTTCTGTTTTTCGGTCGTGCTTGTTTGTTTGTCAGTTTCTTAGCAAGGTTACATCAAAACTAATGAGCAGATTTGGGTGGAATTTTCAGGAAAGGTTGGGGTTGTCACAAAAAAAAAAAAAAACAGTTGCTTAAATTTTGATGGTGATCCAGATGGCATGATTTTTTTACTGACGCTATGGCCTTGGCGGAGGTTAGCGCTCTCTAAGTGCTTCCAGTTAAACATGGTCTTAGTTCAAAACTCTGGCATAAAAGGCAGTCAGAGTTGGATCTTTTATGAAAGAGTACTTTCAATTCTACTTGACTTTTATTTTGCCTTTCCACTTTTTGGTTCAGATAGAAAACATGCTTGTACACAGTGCAATGACCAGTCCCAGTCGTATATATATATATATATATATATATATATATATATATATATATATAAAAATCCAATGGAAGCCCAAATGTATGTGCAGGCTGCAGCAGCTGCAGAAGCCCGAACACATCCCAGAAGTCTCCCAGGAACAGCGAAGCACAAATGAGTCTCTCATCTCCTCTCCCTCGCTCAGAGAGCTGCAGTTCATGTTGCCGGTATCTCACACCTTGGGGAAATTAATGCACGGACTTGAAAATGTAATTTAGATTAATGCATCCTAATATAAAGGCAGCGAACGCAGCAATCCTTTCATACAGCACCGAAAATAAAACTTGTAGATATAATAATTTTCCCTCGCCTTGTTTTTCTGCGACGTCTGGCGCAGGGGTTTGCTATGTGAGGCACTTAATTTTTGAATTGAGATGCAGAAGCTCTTCCTTTGGATTTTATGAATGTACAATTAGTTATAAATCCTTCCCTTTTCTTCTCAGACGGCACCCGTCTCCCAGATGAGAAGTCAGAATGAACTCTGGTTATCTCCCTGGCATGACGGTGCATTACCCTGTCACATTCTGGAGGTTTATCTGGGAACAAGTTTACCGTTACAGCAGGGTCTCGGACACTTTCTGTGGGAATCACAGCCTTTACACCGTTCTTTTCCCTATTTTTTATTTTCATGTTTTTTTTTTTTTTTTAATCTAACGACGTCGGCATAAGTTGTCTGTCATCCTCATTTCAAAATGTTCAGCTCATTCAGGAGACTTTTGGTTTTGCTGTATTTCATACTTTTTAAAGTATTTAACAGATATTTTCCTCTTAAAAATACACAAATATATCCTATATTCTTTCAAAAACATAGTTTATTTTGAAGTCTGTTTCAGAGAAATTGCTCTAATTTTGTCTTGTTCTACTTATTTCAACTTTAAGCTAGCCTTTTTGCTACTTGCTACAGAATACAATGATTTGCAGAGTTTTCAACCTATATTCAATTGGATACACTACCAAGACGAGATATTTAATGTTCAAACAGATAAAGTTTGTTTTTTTTTGCAAATATTCACTCATTTTGAATTTGATGCCTGCTAGTTTTTTTCCTACTTTTTGCTTTTAGTTAGCCTTTTGTTACTTTTAGCATCTAACTAGCCTTTTTCTACTTTTAATTTGTAAATAGCATTTTGCTACTTTTAGTTTCTAGCTACCTTTTTAAAGAATTAACTCAGCCTTTAGCTTATTTTGGATTTAGCTGGCATTTTTGCTGCTTTTAGCTAGTGCTTTGCTACTTTTTGATAGCCTTTGGCTTCTTTTAGTTTTTAGCTAGCCCCTTGTTACTTTTAGCTCTTAGCAAACGTTTTTCTACTTTTAGCCAGCCTTTTGATGCTTTTGGCTAGCGGGTTGCTACTTTTAGCTTCTAGCTACCATTTTGCTACTTTAAACTAGCTTTTTGCTTCATTCAGGTTTTAAGTAGCCTGTTACTACTTTTAGCTTATGTTTAACTTAAAGTTTCTCTTTTTTTTTTTTTTAGCTCCTTTTTAGCTCCAAGCTGGTGTTTGGTTTCTTTTAGCTTCACTGACTCAGTTCCAGCCTGTCTTCAGCTAACAGTAATAGAGTCCGGGCGTCCCGTCCCTTCCTCCTGACAGCCCCACCGCCTGCTTCAGCGTCCCCGTCCTCTAACATCAGCCGAAATGGAACCAGACGCCACCTGTGTCAGGGCGATCCCGCGTGAGAAACCACCCGTGCGCAGCTGCGCAGGTGACACGGCGCCTCAAATTAACCCCGACGTCTTCAGGCGAAACGGAGGCGGAGGCAGGTTTCATTGGAAGGCTGCGTAAAAGACAAGGGCTGATGCCTGAGAAGAGGAAGGGAAAAAAAAAAAAAAAAAAAACAAACTAACGAAAGGCTCAGGTGGTCTTAAAGTTCAGAGAATGAAGTCGTCAAGGGTGGCTTCTCTTCACCTTGAGATGCCACCCAGGGCCCAAAGATTTCTGTTAACATTTCCTGTCATAATTCAGCCGCGTGTAGGTGTCTGTGTGGGCAGACGGGGTTTTGGTGCCGATCTAAGTTGGAGGAAAACGCTCGGTCTTTGTTATTTTTCGCCCCTCCTTTGTGTCATGCGGGGATTGCGAAGACTGTAGATGTTCTCCTGCCGCGCTCGGATTCAGTCACGGCTGGCAATTTTGAAGGCAGCTTATTAATTTTTGTCTCATCTTGATTGGAGTGTAGGAGTACAATTCACAGCTTGTGTTTGGGCATCGTTATTAGTTATTCTGATGAGTTCGTTGTGGGCGTCGGCGACTCCTCGATGCACAGTTATAAAACAATCGACGTAAAGAGAGTAATTTATAATTAGATGGAAGCTAATTCACACACAAAAGACCATCTTTCTCACACAGTAACTCGACATGTAGAAAAACAAATGGACTTTTGGGGACTTAAGAAAGTATTTTTTCAACTTTTATAAGCTTTAAACGCAGCATTCAGGATGAATTCCTTTTTTATTAGTTTACACCCAGGTTTTGTTGGATTTCAAAACAACAACAACAAAAAAAATTACTCAGAAATAACAATTTTATTGATCAGACATCCAGCAAAAGCTCTAAAATAAATTGCTTTTTGTATGTAAAAGAAGTAATAAAAACTATAAAATCTAACACGTCTCACCAATTAAAAGGGCCGCCTTAATATTGGGAGGATTAATAAATGAGAAATGATTTTTTTTTCCCAGAACATTATGTTGTTGTGATTTAAAAAACAAACAAACAAACCTCTTGTTAGTTTGGTTCATTTGGATGTGATAATTGATTGAACTCATTTGGGTGTAGCTGGTTGAACTTGCAAATTTATTTCTGCTTAATTAAAACTGTTAGGCGGAAATAATTTGTCTCACTTAGGTTGATTTGGATAAGTTTATTGATTGGACTGCTTAGGTAATAGTTTGAAGAAGCAAATCTGTTTAAAACTTAAAGCAAAGTGTCTAAAATTTATTATTTCAATAAATAAAAAATAAAAAACAGATGTCACTCTAATCCACAAATCCCTAAATATTGCTCAGTAAAAAAACCTTAACTTAATTCTTAAATTGAAAATTTCTTGAGTGATTCAAAAATGTTTACCTGTAATACAAGTTCGCAAATAGTATGTCAAATTGACATGAAATAATATGATGTAATAGCAAACTGGTAGAAACATTTTTTACAGTGCATTGCTTTTTTTTTAACTTCACAGGGAAGACTTTATTTTATTTTCATCTGTTTTCTTTTTTTTAAAGATGTTATAAAGAAGAAACTCTTCCCCTGTTACTGAGGGTTTTATATATTGAATGTTTTTAGTTTTCCAGATGGTTTTTTCTCATCTGGAAAATTAAACGGGGAATGCAAGTAAACCTTAACGATTCCTATATTTCCGTGTAGAATTGAAAAAAAAAAAAAAAAACTGCAGATGTTTATGACAACTGACGCTTTCACAGAGAGAACATTGTGAGTTTTTTGGGGTAAAAAAAAAGGTAAATGGAAACATACTATTGTTGTAAACTTGAGCATACAAATATACGTCCTTTTAGTGAAACTATTGTCTGATTCACACTCAAACATGTGCACGTGTTTTTCCATCGACTAAAATGAAGTTTAGAGAATGTTTTTCACAAGGACTGAAGTCCTACATTATATCTTAGGTGATAAAGATTGGGGAGGGAGAATACCTTACTTACTTAGTGATAATTTGCTGTCCTGCGGCGCAGAGTGGCGTATTCCGCCATTGCCACCAGGCGCAGTGGCGGAGACAGAGGGGGGCTAATGGTGGCCAACATAGAATAATTCTCAGCCACCCCAATCATTTGAGAAAACTATGCTTTTTAGTTTTTGTTTTGCATAAAAGTATAATTTCCTCAAATAAATGGGGTGGCTGGTTTATATATATATATATATATATATATATATATATATATATATATATATATATATATATATATATATATATATATATACATATATATACATATATATGGAGGTGGCCATTGCGGTTTTTTGTTGTAGCAACCCAATTTTCAATAGCCACCTTATTTATGCCTAAACACATCCACACACCAACATGGTAGTCGGTACCTTACTCATTTCTCAAGTGAACCGGATCACAAGATGAACCGGACGGAGGGTTTTTTCTTAGTCCCCTCTTCATTGCGAAGATGAGAAACAAAAATATCCATTCATTATTCTTTTATTTGTGCTTTACTCCATGAAAAGCCAGGCTTATTAAAAGTTCTTATCACTAAATGTGCCAAAAACCTAAAAGTGTTTTGAACGTAACGCTTTCGGGCTTCGAAATTAATATTGGTATTAGAGTCATCTGCTGTGTGCCTCCCCTGCAGCACTGAACACATGCTCTGATTCGTTTTTCCTCTCCCCAACGCATAAAAGTACGACTAGTTTTTACTCAAAATAAGAGTGAAGCTGGACAAGCCGCTGAATTAGCGGAGTGTAAAAGTGTGTTCACACTCGGAAGGTTGCAAAACGACTTTGTTTTTGTTTTTTTCTGTGAGAGGAGTGAGGAGAAGAAAAAAAAATAGCGGAGCACAAATTTGATATTTTTAAGAGCCTCGGAAAAAAAGAAGAGAAATGTGCTGAAGCTTTTTTTTTTTTAATAGAATTTCTCATTTGAAGCTTGTATTTTGGGGGGAAATAAAAAAGGAAAAGAAAAAATGTGTTGAAGAACGTCAAGCTTCATCTCTGCACAGTCCAGTTCTGAAAAAAATACAAATTAAAAAATCCTCAGCTACATCCGTTACTTGATTTTGCACGACAAGCTGGTCAAAACGGATTGTTGTGGTTTAGCGATGCAGACGAACGACAGTCAGACAAAGCGGGCCGGAATCATGAAATACATCGGTACGAGTGTCTTTGGTTGCTTTGTGTTCAATGCACGTCCGACGTTCAGAAGGAAATCCGTTTCCCCGTCAACTCGGAATGACACGGACACGTTGAAGTGGTCCAAACCCACCGGAGCAAACACAGAACCCACGTTTAAGTCAAGTGCATAAAAGCAAAATGTGAGCCGGGTTTATTAGCCGCCGCGTCCTCGGAAACACCAGGCAGCCATTAAATGAGACGTGACCGAACGGATTGGCCGAAAACCCGTCAACCGTACGGTGAGGAAATGATGCTGAAGAACGGGCTGATTTCTTTTTAAAAACAACAACAAACTAAAAGAATCGCCCTGCAGTCTTTGAAAGACGGCATATCGCCCGGTGCCTTACAAGCCAGAGTTTTAGGCTCAAATCATCTTATGGTTAAAATCACAGTTAGAATATGTTTTGAATGACTCTCAGCTACTAAAATGTTACATTTAAGCTCAATATCTGCAAAGATTCACCGAGTTAAAATTGACCAAGTTAAAGCAATTTCTGTGTTGGCTAATATCTATTAGCTGTGGCAGCCATCTTGAATTGGATTGACTTCAAATGTTAATCCGTTGTAAATGCACATCCAATGATTATTTCCTGATCGTTTCATTAAAATCTATTCGGAAGAGATATTTTGCTAATAGATAAATGGAGTTGACTCCAACAGTTAATGTCAAAGCTTTAAGCAAAGATCTTGCACCTGTACTTGGCGTACGTGTTGTGAATGTCTCCTAGCTACAACCACACCACATATTAGCTCAATTTCTGTAAACTTCACTGAATTATGCCATTTATGTGTTTTCTAAGATAGATTAGCTGTGTCGGCCATCTTAAATTGGACTGACTCCAAAACCTAATCGGTTATAGATGTACATCCAATGATTATTTCCTGAACGTTTCATTAAAATCTATTTAGTGGTTCAGGACATATTTTGCTAACAGACGGATAAAGTTGACTCCAAGGAGTTAATGGTGAAATTTAAACAAAGATCTTGTGCGGTCTGTTAGCACTCGGAGTATGTGTTGGAGATCAATCTCAGCTACTACCACACCAGATTTTAGGTGAATGTTGATAAACATAAAGCCATTTGTGTGTGTGTGTGTGTGTGTGTGTGTTTTAAGGTCAGCTGCCATCATGAAACACACAAACAGACAAAACCATTCTCGTCTGCCTTTGTGTTTCAGTGTTTAGTGGGCTAAACCATGAACCAAACTGCCCTCGACATCTTTAAAGTACATTTAAAAAACAAACAAAGAAGGAACGTGTTTTTTTGTTACTACTATTTTCCGAGCAGTTCGGTTCAGTGCTCCTCAGCTTGACAACCACTTCCCGTCACCGTGGCAACACCACCACAGACATTACCACCAAACAGGTATTTAAGATGCAACACTGTGACCCTCACTCACACACACACACACACACACACACCAGGAAGCAGGACACAAAGCGGCGGTCCCGCTCATCACAAACAATACGAGACATCTCAAGGCTGCCGAATCCCGTTCGTCCTCCATCTTTCTTTTTTCTGCACAGATAGTTGGAGCTCTCGCCCACATTGCTCCCATTTAAACAGGCGCTTCCGAGCCCATCTGCATTCTGCTCTGCACCTGCGCCGACCTCTGACAGCTACAAATTACTCAGGGGGAGCTGTGGGCAGGACCGACTCGGGCCTCCCGAAGCCCTCGCCAGGAGCGCCGCACGCCGACCTCCTCCGGATTAACGGAACCGTCACCTCGAGAAGCCGCGTAACTCCCTGCCTTTCCGGGCACTAATTAAGCAGCTCCTTAGCTGAGTCCCAAGATGGAGAAACAGGCTCCATGTTCGGTGCCCTCGTCGGCCATCTTTTCCGGCCAGCGAACATAAAGATCCCAGCCACCACCCCCCACACCCCCGCGCGGGAATGTGACGCGAGCCGTGCGGACCCAGAAATCCATATCCATTATTGTGGCATGCATGCTTTTCATTTGCAGCGCGGCAGAGCTGAAGCCGCATCGACCCGCTTCCCATTTCCCAGCTTCGGACGAGGTGTAAAAAAAAAAAAAGTATGGATGGATGGGGTGTTTTCTCCTCTGATGTTTTTGAATTTAACATCATTGAGAATTGAGACCACATTTGGACACCGCCAATCAGTCACAGCGCGGTTCAATCAGCCGCCAACGAACTCAGGACTTACTGTCTGCTGGTTTGTAGTACGTGGAAGAAAATGTCACTCAATTCTGTTTAGTTTTTTTGGCTCTTTTTTTTTTTTAGATACACACAGAAATAATACACCTAAAACTGTGAGGGGGAAAAAAGAAATATAAAGACAAGCACAGCACACATACAGTATACATATACAACTTTTCAACAACAACAACAACAAAAAATAGTCCTAATAAATATACAAAACCAAGAAAACTTCAGGACAGAGTTTTCTGGAAATTACAACCACCCACTTTGTCAAGTCGGTAGATATGTTTCAGCACAGCGCCACCTTTGGTTAAAAAGCTCAGTAGTCATTTATGGAACAGAGGTCAACCTTTCCGTAATATGTACTTGTTTGACTTTCTGTTTCCATTCAGTTATAGTCAGGCGGTTTCAGGTCTTTCCCATTTGCTGTGATTAGTTTTTTGGTTTTTTTGCAACCAGTAATAAAATACGTATCGCATATCTTTGATTTGAATAGAATTCCTCATTCAACGTAACCAAAGTAGGTAAAACAGGACTCGATGGAGCCTCTGTCCCCAGAATTTTCTTGATATCCCTCCTGTATGTTTGGATAACGGGCCAATCCCGGAATATGTGTGCACGGTCACCTGTTTACCCACATTTTCTCCAGCAGCATGCGGTTCAGGGACCCTTTACGAAGCTAAAGCTGGTAAGAGGGGAGTGAAAATACCTAACTTTCAATTTGCAGTCAAATTCTTTCCGTAATTGGCTGTTAATCCCTCTGGGGCTTTCTTTCCACATGTTGTTCCATACTTCATCCTCTGTCAAGTCATCTAACTCCAATTCCCCATTTCTCTTTTATAGACCAGGTGTTCTGGGTAATATCAAGTGAGAGCCTCTTATACAAATTAGGGAGCTGGACTTTTCTTTTCTGTAATGGAAATTAAGCATTGCTCTAAATCATCTGGATCTTTATTAATTCTCTCTTTGTCTTTATGGTTCATAATATAATGCCTAATTTGGAGCTATCTCTGCATGCCGTTTGCTGGATGATCCAATTTTTTTGTTTTGTTCTGTCTTCAAACAGATATTCGTTTTAAAGTCGGGTTCATGACAGGTCACGCTCAGACAATGTCTTCTGAATGACTCAATGTCTGTAAAGCTGACTGACTTCCAGACACTTTTTGGCGGCTAACGTTGGTTAGCTATGGAAGCCATCTTGACCCAGGTCGACTCCAGAAGTTAGTCAGTTGGAGCTGAAAGTCATGATTACGTTCTGAAAGTTGCTGCCTTTCTCCTTCAGCGGCAGACCTTTACATTATTGCCACATTTGTGGTTTTTACATAAAAATCTATAGTTATTTGCGTAACAGAGGCCTCAGAAGTGAGGTGTAGCTCTTCTGGTGCACCAGAAGCAAGTAAAAGACACAACATTGAAATAAAGTTCTTTGTTTAAAACACTATTTCGCCAGCCTGGAGATGTTTTAAGATTTAGCAGTCCCCTTTGGCCTTTGGGTGCTTTCGGACAAGCCGTTACCTTGTCGGTCGTGTCAAACGTAAGCCCTTTTTTAATCCAAACTGAGGTCCTTCAAAAAGCTATCAATGACAGGTAAGATATTAGTTCTGTATAACTCGTTTCACAGAGCCACACTTTGAAAAAGGGACAGAATATTCCTTTAACGAGAACACCATTTAAGCACGAGGAAAACCTACAGTTCAGCTGTGTAAAGATTCTGCCATTTGCTGTATCATCAGGCTGAAACTAACAACGTTTTTGTTTCACTTTAGTGAGGGCTGGAAAAAGATTTGTTAGCATATGTCACACGCCTGATTTCCCTCCTTTTAACCAGGGCGGTGTGTGTGTGTGTGCGTGTGTGTGTAGAATGCAGAACTAAGTAAAATGAAAGACACTGAAAGTAAATGTGACACGTTTACCTCTGATTAGACCTAATTTAAATTCAGAGATCCAGCTTTCTTGCTTGTTAAATCTTCCCAAGTTAATTTTACCAATGAGTTAAAACACATATGGCGATATCAAGACTAATGGACACCCCCTACCACACACACACACACACACACACACACACATCCTGTTCAGCTAATGAAAATGTCAGCCTCACAAGAAAAGTGTAAAATCAGGCCCTCCCTCTCAAATTCCTATTTGTAGAGGAGTTTTAACAACTCTGTTGGTTTTTTTTTTGTTTATTTTGATGAATAGCTTCTGATCAGATGCCACAAATTAAAAAGAAAAAAAAAAATTCAAACATTTTTATGCATTTGAACATGAGCAACACAGACGACCCCGTCCCCGTTTCCATCTGAGTCAAAATATGAAACCCTGCCTGAGTCGTAGCCCTCCCCACGCTTTCACCGCCTCCACCCATCTATGACAGACGACTCCCTCCCGATGTCCTTTTGATGTGAGGACAAGTCCTGAGCGACACAATCATAAAGCAGTCAATTAAATACACCTCCGCTGAGCTGTCCTTCATCGTAGTTTCCTCCTGTCGAGCAAATCAGACAGCAGGAACAAACTCAAAGTTCATGATAAAATGAAAGCTGTTTGTGAGGTTAGAAGTGCAGATTTTACTAAAATGATTTTTTTTATGTACTCATGGTTATGGCAAACGTTTGAACTGCGACACTTTGATGCAAACTTTATGTTTTAGGAGTACAGCGGTAACACATTACCGTTATTTTGTGCTCTTTATTCAAGTTGAGCTTTGGGTATTTGTGAGCATGAACTTGCTTCCCCTTTTATTTTGTTAGATTGGATCTTCTTGGGCTTTTGGTGACGTTACTTCTTGTCTCTGACTCCCACCAGCGTTCAAGGTCTTCGTTTAAAACCTTAACATACAAGAGTGCAGGTGATTTGCACTCCTTCAAGGAATGCTACTTTCTTTACCTAACGTATAGTCAGATAACTGTGTTACTCAATCTTTTCCAGTTATATTAAAAAAGTCTGTTTCGTCTGTTCCTTCTTCCAGCAAGTTACGCTCTCGCAGGATTTTTGTTCGAGCCGTTAGGAGCTTAAAAATGCAAACCACCCGTGTATCAATAAAACTTTTGGATCAGATCTCCAGTGGCAAACAGCAAAGTGCGCCGCAAACAGATGAGTGACGCAAACTCCAAAACACGCAAAGACAAAGACGAAAATGCAACAGTAAAACGCTGCAATCACAGAAAATAGAAACAAAAACGTACAGCCAAGAAGACAAACACAACGAAAAAATGATGGAAATGCCAAAAAAAACAACCAACCAACCAAACAAGCAAACAAAATACTAAAACCCTCGAAAACATCAAAAACATGAAAACTCACTCCACAAAATGGAAGTGCTCCAGACCACTAGGGGGCGAACTCAGCACTGTCTTCCTGCCGTTTGACGCGGTGCTGGCAGCGAGGCACCTCTGTGTCGCCCTCCTCCTAAACACGGTGGTTCTCTTGGGGACCATCAACAAATTACAGAACTAATAACACTTGAAAAACAAAAATTAAATAACCTCCATGTCATGTGACCTTCTGACCAAGAGTTAATGTTGAATTGTTTCACTAAGACAGGACAGATAAGACACACCAATTTTTTTTTTAAAGCATTTTATATCTGATATTATAATTTTAATGAAAAAATAATGTTTTTTTTCTCAATAGCTTCCATGTCTTTGGACCAGGTGATGAAAAATGAATGTTGAATTGTTTCAATAAGGGGGTGTGTCTTATCATTAGTCTGGTTTGCGCGGTGGCGCCTGTCGGCCACCGTACATTTCCATACGAGCGTTCCATTCGGGCGTGTTCAGTTTTCACACCAGCCAGCTCAACGGGTGGCAACCAAATACCGTATACTGACAGACACGAACCTGGAAGTCTAAGCTGGAACTGCACCAACCTTCCCTGTCAGCTGGTAAACCCCTCCATGTAAACGAACGGGACGTTGCTGTTGGGAAAAAAAAAAGAAAAAAAAAAAGCCTCGGATAACGTTTTTCAGGTGTTGGCTTGTTGATTTGCATAGTTCCTACCTCGCTGATGCGATTACTTACTTCATTCTTAAAGAAAGGTCAGGTAACACCATGACTGTATGGAGGAGCAGCTCCACGTTATAGTGTGCAAAAATACAACATGGCAGCTTCCGTAAAACAGCAACGCGTGGCTTCAAATCCCCAAAACAAAGGAAACCAAAGAAACTTTGGTTTCTCATTATATGTCTATGGTGGGAATAATGAGCTCATTTATCTCTTTAAAAAAAAGCTTCTGTGATTTCTCCCCAGGAGTTTGACATTGTTATCTTCTTGTGATACCTGATTAACAAATTGTCGATAACAACGATCACATAGTACATCTTCGAAACAAGACCTGCAATCTCTTTTTTTGTCTGTTGTGTGTGTGGCGCCACCTTTTGAGTGGGAGTTCTATCGCCTACGCCGGCAGTGTCTAATCCTGGTCTGTTGAAGGTGTTTCTCTGCTTTGACACGCCTGATTTGAAGGACTGATTGCCTGACGGGCTACTGCAGAACTTGAAGACCAGACCGAAGAGCAGGGAAACAACTAAACCGTGCAGGATAGTGCCTCTCCAGGACCAGGAGTGGACACCACTGGCTTACACAGTCTGTGCAGTGGCTGCACGCCGCCTTTAGGTAAGGAGCATCGATGGACTCTCGCAGACAAGTACAGAAAACAGAATTTGTGTCACGAAGACCTCGCCATTGGGTGGACGGATGAGCGGACTGGGAGTAGAAGATAATTTTTTTTTTTTTTGTCTAAGGCCTGTGCTGCCTCTGCGCCGATTTTGCTCTTCTTCCCGCGTTGCCATGTGCAGCTCAGACAGGCTAAACCTTTCACATGGCACCCAGCCTTGCTTATCCTCTTACAGTCATCCTGGTGAGGCGTAAAGGTTTTAATTGGTTAACCACAGCCCTCGGAATATCGGCTCGGCTGTCATTAGTCAAGGAGCCAAAAGGCTGCGAGAGCGTCGGCAGTCGGTCGCCCGAGCTGGGGGCTGATGGTCGTCCACGCCGCTTTGCCGCTAACTGCTGTTAAAAGGAGCCCTCCCGTGCCCGTCCATTTGTTCAGGCAAGCCCGCAACACAACCCTCATCTTGTTCGTCTTCGGCAGTTAGAGGCTGCGCTTTTCACCGATTCTTCGGCGGTAAATACCCGATCTTGTCAGATGCGATCAAAAGCGCTTGATTTGAGCCGCATCGACCCTGATTGCAGAGCGGTGGGTGAAGCGGCTCTGTTCAGGGAAAAGGGAGGGCATGGCTCTGTTTTCTCTGCCCAAACTGCAGCCTCTGGACTCTTTTGCCGGCTCTCCGGATGTGAGCGCGTCGATGCAGCCGTAGCACACAGCTGCATGTCCCCCCCCCTCCGGCATGAGATCTGGCCGACTCCATCGATTCTGGCTCCGTTCATATCATTAGCTTGTAGCATGTAATAAATCACACAATGGCGTTTGTTTCAGGCCTCCAACCTGCTGGGTGACATAACTCAACTCTTCTCCTCGTCGCAAGCGTTACTCTGTCTACAGCTGTGCTTAGCGATGATGCAACACTGATCCGCTTGTAACCGAGCACAGCCTGCTGGCATCCGTTCAAGTCGTGTCGTTTCAGCTGATTTAGTGTCTATGCATGCAAGAGACAAAAGACACATACTGTATGCATGTGCCAGTGCACACATTTACAGAGACAGGCTCGTGAAAAACAGCTCACTTCAGCTCTCAGAGTAATTATCTTGCCGCCGAATGTTTCCGTGATTTCATAGCTACAATAATTGATCTTTTCCTTTCTTTCATTCCAGACACACTGGGTTTCTGTGAGTTCACATCTCCGCATTTCAGCGAACCTAAAGGAAGCATCCCAGATGAATTATAAAAAGAAAAAAAAAAAAGAAGAATTTCTCGAAGAAATACGTAAAGCTTGAAACGAGGATCTCACACGATCTGTTAGTGCTTGAAGCACGTGTTGGTGATGACACTCAGCTACTACCACACCAAATGTTGGCTCAATGTCTGTAAATTTGACTGAGTTAAAGCAAGTCTTGTGTTTTCTAAGGTGGATTAGATGTAGCAGCCACCTTGACTTGGATTGACTCCAAAAATTAACTAGGTTTAGATATATATCCAATGATTATCTTTTTAGAGTTTCATTACAATATATCCAGTGGTTCATGAGATATTTTGCTAACAGACAGACATGATTAACTACAACCCTTACTGCCAGAGCTTTAAACAAAGTTCCCACATAGTCAGCTAGAGCTCAGAGTATGTGTTGCGAAGGACTCTCAGCTACTACCACAACAAATCTTATCCCAATATTTCTAAAGCTGACAAAGTTTTAGCTATTTTTTTGTTCACTAAGATCTATTATCTGTGGCAGTTATCTTGAATTAAGTTGACTCCAAAAGTTGATGAGTTGTAGATGTCCATCCAGTTGTTACTTTCTGAGCGTTTCACTAAAATTCATCCACTGCTTTATGAGAAATTTTGGTAACAGACAAACACACGCACACACACATGCATGCAAACCAACGGACACATCCGAAAACATAACCTCTTTGGGGGAGGTAACAATGACGTGACAACTGGATTCTCCCTCAGGCCAAACATCAGTTTCTGCGTTGCACGGACGGTAACTTTAATCTCCGCGCAGTCGACATGCGACCCCATCACAGAGAAGCACCACAAACAGTCATTACGCTATCTCAGCTAATGAGACAGCACTTATTAAAAGTCTCCACTCAGCAGCCAGTTTACAGTAAAACCTGGCATTCCTCCTGTTCTTCCTGTGAACCACAGACATAAAAAAGACATTGTAACAGGTCTCCCACGGGGGAAGACGCGATCAAATTGCTGATTCTTCTGTTCGACTGAGATTATTTCAAACTGCACTTAGTTTGGAAGGAGACAATATAATTGGTCCCTCAGTGCTCTGTTTCACAGATCTATTAAAAATAAAACTATACTGAATACGCAAACACTACCTGCCTTGGAGAAAAGGCTATTTCTGAACCGAACGATGGAGCGGGTGATCTGATTGTTTTGTGCTTCAGTGTGACAGCAAACCTCCACTAGGTTAGTGTTGGAGACAGAGACAGTATTGTGGCTAAATTCACCGCGGGTTTTTTAGTCGAAACTGGGAATGTTTTCTCACTGATCACTTCGTTTCCGATCTTTACTGTCTAGTTGCAGCAGTACGGCCGTCGTACTGCAGACAGCTGGTGTGACAAAAACATGAGCAGTTCAGTATCTAACCACCGGACAGCAGCTGCTCAGCAGTGATCAGCGGGCGTACAGTAAGGGCTAAGTTTTTGGTTGTTCATTAAAAAAACAAAACAAAAAAAAAAACAACTTGACAAGGTTTTTTTTTTTCTTTTACTGTAATGTAGAGCTACTGAGGCATCAAGCACAAAATGGCATTGATTAAAAAAAAATTAACGTACTTGTGGGCCATAATCTGAAAGCTTGTGCTTTAAAATAAAAACAAAATATTACGTCAAATTGAGACTCAGAATTCTTATTTTTAAATGACTTGGATCCTTATTGGGGACTAAAAGAAAAAAAAAACCCTGCTAGCCAGTCAAATTCATTGACATAAATAAAGATGAACAAAGTGACTCCCTTAACTTCCACTGGTCTAAATTAAAACCAAGATGACAATTTTTGGGGTCTGCCGTGTTGGATTTGTTGTGGCCGGGCAAGTCCCACCTTCCCACCCTGCCAGCTGTCAGACTGTCAATCACAGAGTGGCGTGACACCAGCTAAAAGCTTCAAATAACTAATTAAAACTAAACGTGTTTTAAAAAACACCCAGCAGCGAGGTAAGAACTACTTGAATCAACAAAAATCAACATCTTAAAAAAATGATCTGAGCGTATTTTTGGATTGTAGCCAACCACTAGGGGGCGCTTGCCCTTTGTAGCTTCGACTTCCAGCTTCCAGTCCTGTTTCTAGTCATATGTCAACGCTCAAATCTCAGATTAATACCAGCTGTCAAACAGTCTCTTATCTTATAATCTTTGATTAAAACGTATATACGTATTAGCAGCCAAATAACACTGCATACGATTGCTTTTTCAGGTTCTCTTTAGCCAATGCTCAGCCAATTTCAGCGGTAATTTTAGTCAGACGGACTTCTATAGGACATAAAATGAACATGATGAGCGTTTCGCGCTAAATCCACAAGTTATTGCTCAATTTTTCCTCTCCTATAAGTGTTCAAAATCCCATCTGTGGTCAGATGGTATGGACAGGCTGAGCTGTTGCAGCCTCAGGCGAGACATGCAGCAGCCGTCAGGACGGCATACAGTAGCTGCAGCAGCTGCGTTTGAAGTGATCCACTTCTCGTGTCGGGAAAAGGCTGTAGGCAGACCTGTTTTAAATGCGCGAGAAGTACAAAACAGACTAGAGGAAAAGTAACAATAACCCCCACCAAAACTCATGACAATAATGGGGATCATATGACCTACTTCTGGTCCAGCTTTCTGAAAATCCTTTTTTTTTCTCCTATTGAAACACTTATGAAATAATTTTGAGCATGAACAGTCTAAGCTCTTTATTTTCTATCTGTATTTTAGAGTTTGTTCTCTGTAATTAATTCCTGTAGCCGAGATGCTTAGCAAATTAATGCCGCTGCAAAGAAGGTCAGACTTGCAGCTCACTGCTCTTATTAAACTATTAATTAAAGTCCAACGCAGAAAGGCGTTAAATAAGCAAAATTGACGCTTCTGCAGGTCACCTTGCTCTTTAAAGCTTCTGACTTTAAATTGATTGTAAATATATATATTTAAAAAAAATAATAATGCAGAATATCCGACAGCCACACATAGCAAAGGTGCCGAAGGGAAGATCCATGTAAATATATTTACACATTTCCCAGACTTGTTCACTTTCATCTTCTAATGCATTAATGATAGTTTTTGCGATATTTAATGGGGCCAAAAGGGACACTTTGTGGTTCAGAGATGCAGCGCGATGAGTAAGCCGTAATTGGCACCTACAGCCTGCAAAATGCCACGGAGAAGAACAAAAATCAACAAGCTTGAGTGAAGTGGCGTGTCATTTCTTTTTACCCCTCAGCAGGCTGCGTGACACCAGCCACATTGTTTGCATATAGAATCTTTTTCCTCGCTTGTTTGCAATTCAATGTCTAATTTCTGCATTTCGCAGACGTTAGATCAGTTGGGGTCCCGGAGTGACCTAATTTAACCCCACCATGCAATGCAAACAAGATTCTCCTACGGTCCCATTTCCCTCTTAATTTGGTTTTACTTTATGGTTGCTGTGTTGGTATAGTTGGTTTGGAAAAACCACGCAACAAGGAACTACTTGTTTGCTTTCGCACCACCGGGGGGAACGCTAAGACTGAAACGGTTTACTATGGCTGCATCATCAGCATATAAGGAAATACTAGTCCAAATGTCACAATTATGGTGTCACATGACTTTTCTTTAAATATGAAATATGAAATTACAGCTGAACATGTTATAAAAAATTGATGTTCGAAAATACAGCAACGAGGTAAGACCTACCTGAATCAACAAAAGTAAACGTGAAAAGAATTACGGGAGATTGTCCTGTACCCACTCTGGCTTCAACTTTCTGGTTCCCATCCAATATTTCCTTATATGTTCGTAGACTACATCCTTTAAGCACATGCCATTCACCATCATAAACAACAACAATCGAAGACGCCATTGTTGGATCTCAGTTCTGTGGGTCTTTGGTGCTACAGACATTCAGATGGAGTTACAGGAGGCGAGACTCATAGGTCGGATCGGTCTGCTTTTTGCTGCACGTGTTTAAGGAAGAACACAAAATAGAAGACAATGGCCACAGTTTGGTAGCTTCTGTTTCAGTAATGCATAGGCTAATTTGGAACAGCATTCAGTTTGCTCAGCCAATCAATGTAAATTTATGTACAAACCAATCACACCTCCTTACATCACCTGAGAGGGACTATTAAGCTAAGGAAGCGCCTACTCTGAAGCAGTAGCTAAAAAAAGACTTAATATAGATGGCAGTGCAAAAACAACAACAACAACAATAAAAGGCAAACTACCTCAAATGGTTATAAGAACTGTAAGACGGTCCTCTGCAGTCTGATATTGTTGACTTTATTTTTAATTAAGAAAACAAAAAACAGATGGTCTTCTATGCGCGAAATCCTGTTTTTGTGTAAGAAAGATCTTTAACACGTTCAAAATTGGTAGTCAAAAAATCTTGTTCCTTAAACACTGATTTTAATTAGTAAGTGAATTTGGTTTCAGATGGAAAAAAAAAACAAAACAGAAACGGTGCACTGATTCAGGCGTTTTCTTTTTTTTCTTATTTTGTCATATTTACATGTTTGCAGAAGTGCAGCTTATGGCACCGCTGCTGGACTGGGACGCAGAATGTTTACAGCCGCAAACACTCACAGTTTATTATTAGAGCTTTAAAGCATGAACTGGAGTGGAAAGAAATCGAACTATGAATAGTGCATTTTTACCCCCTCGTCTCCTGGTTGTACCCGTGGCTGCGTGTGCCTGAAGTTCTACCTGGAGTACAGATCGTCTTTACACCCATTTTAATGGAATTACAGAGCACTCTGTCCAGCCCTTTTTATAAAAAAAAAAACAACTGCTGGCTTTCAGCTTGCTGCAATAAACAGCAGACCTTTCAAGAGGGAACAGGCAGACCCCTTTCTATGACCCCCCTGCCCCCCCCCCTCCAGCTCACCAACGACAAGCAGCCAATCTCAGCGTTCCCGTAGAGCCTAGAGACATGATTTATGTCCAACAAAACACCCTGTTTATTAATAACACCGGAGATTAAGATCGGCAGAAAATGAGATTGCTTG
The DNA here is from genome assembly GCF_001649575.2 of Kryptolebias marmoratus. Classification (NCBI taxonomy): domain Eukaryota; kingdom Metazoa; phylum Chordata; class Actinopteri; order Cyprinodontiformes; family Rivulidae; genus Kryptolebias; species Kryptolebias marmoratus. Next base: position 21,539,753 of record NC_051431.1, read on the forward strand.
TGTTGACGAATCCACAGGCCTGGCAGCGCCATTAGCGCTAACAATGGATCCTCGAAACACATCAAGGCTCTGCTTCCTAATGAGCGAGTCGTTGTCCGTAGATTGCATAACATGTAAGCATTCACACGTCACAAAAAACAGGAAGGGATCAGAAGCAACGAGGGTGAGACGCCATGATGCTAATAGCCCTTCAGAAAGGATCACAGATCCACCAACAGGGGCTCGAACCACTTGAAAACCAATATTTTAATGAGAGAAATATGAAAATGCCCAAAGCCAACCTGCAGAAGGATGCAGGTGGGCATGTGATGTTGCTCTAATAATACTCCAGAGGATAATTGGAATTATTTTTAGGTGTCGTTTAGAATTTTGTCTGTAAACTTTAACAAAATATAAACCATAAATGCCAATGTCATTGTTTACAGTTTGCATACACCATCTTGCAGCTCGAGAGAATTACAGCATTTGAAATAATAGTTTCTTTGATGAAGGTTTTATTTTGACTTTATTAACTCGCTGATTTATGTTACGAGCAGACGAAATGAATCGAACTCCGGTTGTTGCTTGATAAGGCTCTTAAATGTGCACGTGTTTATCGAACAGGGCTGCATATTGATGCTCTCCTTCCTCTGGCTGGGAATGAAATAATCTGCGAGCCTCTTTGCGAGGTGAGCCATTCCCCTTGCCGAGGTGGACAGGCACTTATTCTCCTCGTTCAAACTCTGGATTTGGGACAGAAAGCCTCTTGGATTTTTCTCAAAAGGGTAATAGACGGAGGGCTGTTTGTGTCTCAAACCAGGGACACCTTCGGTTGCACCGGCCGTCGTCAGTGCCTAACCCAGGGGTGTCAAACCCAGTGACGCAAGGGAAAATTTTGCGTCACTGGGTTTTAAAAATTAAAAATTTGGTCCTAAGGGCCAATCACAATCAATATTTATTGAAAATTGCATAAATTAACCTTGGTTTTAGATGTATTATGTCAAATCATTCATATATAAATATCAATGATCTTTTCCCAGTTACAGATTATACAGAATTTAGAGCAAACATACATTCATGAACACAGACAAATAGATCAAACTTCAAAAAGCACATCATTAGCATAAATTTCTTACGCCTCACTCAGCTTTTCAATTAGTTTTTTAACATTAAAACAGATTTTTAAAAAGGCCATCAGTAAAAACCTGATCATACAGAAATTAAAATTATATATCGATGGCTTCTAAGTCACTGTCAAGAGAAAACTTCACTAATTAAACTCAGTTTTTTTAAGCTAAATAAGAATCAGAGACTGGATCTGTCCCAGACTGGAGGGCCGGACCTGATGAAATCTAAACGTTATCTTGGGGGCCAGATGAAATGTTACAGAGGGCCGGATCTGGCCCATGGGCCTTGAGTTTGACACGTGTGGCCTAACCTGTCAGTGACTGCAGCAGCTGACACCTGGAAGGAAGTGGATACTTAGAGGAGAGACAAAGACTAAAAATCTTTGAAAAGCTCCACCATTATTACCATTCTTACGTAGCTGCTGCTGTTCATTTTCACCATAGAATCATAAAAGGTGCCAATGCTTAAGCGCTGAGGCGTTCTGTGTTACTGTCAGTTTTCACGCGCTGCAGGTTTGAGTAAAAATGTGCCAATTATTTATAAAACCAAGCACCTTAATTGGGAATAGTACGCTTTGACTTTTAAAAGCTTGACTCTATATAACTTAGACAAAATTAGCAAAGAAGTGCAAGAAATTTTTTCCCATAGACAGCAATAGGATTTTGGAGAAACCGGTGAGAAAGCGCCTCTTTGGAGCGATATAAGTCAGGCATTCATCACATCAGAAACATAATTCAAGGGTTAAACAGGTCAGGAAAAGTTAGACTTTAGATAACTAAACTGGCATTTTTGATAGCTTTAACTTTTTTTTTTTACTCAATCACAATTGAAGGTTGGTGAGATTTTCTCATAAAATGTTTAACTATGTTTAAAATTTTCATTGTTTTTGGCACATATATATATATATATCAAAATGCAGGCATTCTTTATAATTTTCCTGTGTTTTTCTCACTGCTGTAGGATTTGTAGTTGTTTTTTTTTTCCTCTCAAATCCCCACAGAGTGCAGGGAGTGGACACCAAAGCTTCCATTGACTTCAATTATATTATAGCTTAAACTATTTGCTTCAAAAACTGAAAGTAATTGTCTTTTTTTTTCTAAACACGTCAGAAACACAAAATTTTCACGTGTGACCACCAAGGCTTTCGGCTGCGCCTGACGGTAAACAAAATTTTTAGATACAGTTTGTAGATTTCACAGAGCGCAGGTGTGTGGTTACCATGGTGACCCTTATGAGCCACAGGCAGTAGCTTTAACATTTATTTGTTTTTATCTTGGTTCACTTTACACTCATTTTACAGTTCATGCATCAAAGTATAGGCTATTTTTCTTAGCTTATATTGGGCAGTAGTATTGGTACCCTTCAGATTTTCATCAGAAACATTTCTGCACTGATTTTACCAATGCGCCCACAGTGTCCGCCGCTCCTGTCAGGTCACATCATCATCCTTTTGTTAGGGTGACAGTAAGAGAAAACCCTCTGTCATCTGATCACAGACAACTACTGGTGGGCCAGATGTGCTTTGTTCTAAACCGGTCCTCAATCCAAAAGTCAACCAGAAGTCCAGAGTATATATGCTGTATATATTTGAATTCTCTTGTCGTGACAGCCGTGCTAGTTGTCGTCTTCAAAATGAATTACTGTAAAGGCTAGAAAAGCTGCACTGCCTAAAAATGAATTACTGTAAATGTGGGTAAAGGCTGTGCTGTGTAAAGGGGTCCGTCATCTGGGGACCCTTTTACCAAACTATAACTTCAGACTTGGCTAAAAGCAACAACTTCTCCCTCAGGGCTGAAGACACAAGTGGTTCCATCTACGGCCACAGTGATTGTAGGTCAAACTCATTTTGCTGCGTCGGGACAATCTGATGCTCTTTATTTTTTTACAATGTGTAAGACTGGGAAGAAAAAAAAAACAGAAGACAGTGGAGACAGAGGGGAGAGGAGGCAGCTGCTTACCACTCTGTACTGTTTGCGAGGCAGAACGTGGTTTGACAGCGGGGGGGGGCTGAAGTTCGGGGGGGTCTGGGTTAGTCGCTCTGCTTAGTGTTTGTGCCTGCAGACAGTGTGGGTCTGTGTCATCCGCATGTGACTACACGTACTGTACGCCTCCGGTAGCATCTCTGCTCCGTCTCCTAATCTTCAGCGGGCCTGATGAATGTGAACAAACACAACGGATTCCCACACTGCCAGCTGTCTCTAATACCCTCCTCTTTCATAGCACAGCAGTGCTGCCCCTGGGGACCATGGGTGAACACAAATACCCATAATGAGATTATAAAAAATAAATTATAAAAGAAAAGAAAAAAAAATTCATTAAAAAAAAAAAAGAAAACTTATTCAAATCCTCCCAGCACTGGAAACTGAGCCGACATTACAGGCCTTAGCAGTAAAACAACAAATTCTACTGTTTTATGGAGCAGCAAATGCAAACCAGACGATATCAGCAGAACCAGTCATTTGCTAAGATATTACAGGTTTGAAAATGCTTTCTTAGGAATAAATGTGACAATTCTGACTAGAACAACAGCGCATTTGTCCCTGAACTAAAGCACAAAACGCTTCCATTTGACAATGATGATGTATAATTGAGGTAGGCATCTACTGACTCAGTTTACAGCTAAGGAGCATGTCAGCATCAATAAAGATAACAACCAAACCCGAGGCTTTTTGCTCCCGGCTCTAAGGGCACTCTGTGTTTTATTATTTGACTATTTCCTTTTAGATTTCACAATATGACATCAAGAAGCGATCGTAAATAGTTTTTTCCTCGGTCTTGTACGTCTTTATCTCGCTCATTTAAAAAGTGGATGAAGACCCAGTCCGTTGCAACAAATGTCACAGTATGCTCGCTACGAGCACGATGGCCGTAAGACTGCGTTTTAAAAAACCTCATTTTACAATCCCCACCTTTCAAAGCACATTTAAGTGAGCGGTGGTGCCCCGTGCGGCGGTTTCATTCGGCTCTCCCTGAAACTGCCCAAACAAGTGGAGATAAATCCAGCAGACCCGGCGGTTTGTGGGAGTTGAGCATCTAATTAGCCGGTGCTGCCGGTCACTCGGAGCCGCTGTGATGTTCCTCGGGCAAACAACAGTTGTCCCCAGAGGGAGGAGCGCTGCTGGAGAGACGGCAGAGGGCCTCTGCCAGCAAGAGTCTGTGGAGCACAGTTTATTCTAATTCCTCTGCAGGACATTAATGAGCCACAATAGTGGCTGTTTTAATGGGCAGCCAGACAGCTTTTAAGTGCCCCGTGGAGTGTAATCCAGTGAGGTAGAGCAGCACTGCTGCATGCCCTAATGATTCTTCTGACTTGTCATTTTGCTTTAATTTTGTCTGAGCCATTCGATACAGAGGACACGGGCCCAGTCCTCTGGCACTGCCACCATTGAACAGACACATCTGTCAATTAAACCCATGTCTACGAAATATGTGGCATTATTGGTACAACTTCTATTCCCATGCAGATCTGGCTTTCTTGTTAATTTTGCTTCGACTCGTCTACAAAGAATATGAATAATAATTAGGACTCGGGGTGTAATAAAATGCATAAGTCACTGTTTTGCGGTTACAGATTGGTGCAACATGAAAAAAAAGAAACAAATGCCAAATGCTAGACTTCGTTTATTCCACTTATTATAAACTAAAAACACTTCCCTCAAAAACAGAGGCCGAAAAACAAAGCACCACTGCTTGCACAGTCAGGTAGAATCTTTTAATTGGTAATTAAATTTCTCAGCTGGTAATTAAAAAATTAAAAAAAACTCCTATTGTTCTGTCTTTAATTTGAACTGTGAATAATGTTCGTCTGATGGCTGGTTGTTGTATTGGTGTGATGTGTGTGTGTACACTTTGCAAAAGAAGGCTTGAATATTAAAGATGCCTGCATGGAGGCGGAGGTGGGCAGCTCCCTGCCAACTGACAGCTTCCCAACAATCCTAAATGCAGTTTGAACAATTTGGTGGCGTCTTCTCTCTGTTTCCCTATCACTGCTGAGTAGATTGGGCTGAAAGAATAGTTACCACCTTCAAGCCAAGTAATGGGAGCTAACTAACCAGAAGTGTCTTTACTGCGGTTAAAAGACGTCAAAGCTAGGGAAGGTTGCACTTTGGTGGAATGTTAGTAGCTTCCTCTACTTCTTTTCTGTCATGGCAAATAGCAAAAAAAGTTAAACAATACAATGTGTGCTCTTTTCTCGATGAAGGTGGTGATCACCTGTGACTAACGTATTCTCCGTCTGGTTCCTGTTCTGGTATCTGTTCCTGACATCTGGTTCAGCATGAAGTACGTGTCCTGTTACACCCCTAATCACAACGCAACAGTTGTTTACCAGGTGGCCACAACTGGAGGATTTACAGCTTAACCAGTGACAGACTCGGTCAGAAAAAGGTGGACTGCTCTCTCTGGGCTGGGAGTGCCTCAAGCGGAGGAGTTTAGGTATCTCGGGGTCTTGTTCACGAGTGAGGGAAGTATGGAGTGTGACATCAGTATTGCAGAAGCTGCACTGGGTCGTTGTGGTGAAGAGGAAGCTGAGCTGCAAGGCAAAGCTCTCTGTTCACCTGTCAGTATACGTTCCTACCCTCATATATGCTCCTGAACTCTGAGTAGTGACCGACAGAATGAGATGGCAGATACAGGTGGTGGAAATCAGTTTTCTCTGCAAGGTAGCTGAGCACTCCCACTGAAACAGGATGAGGAGTTTGGTCATCCAGGGGAGACTCTGAGGAGAGCCACTGCTCCTCCACACCAAGAGGAGCCAGTTCAGGTGGTTCGGGGATCTGGTAAGGACGCCCTCTGGATGCCTCCCTAGGGAGGTGTTCTGGGTATGTCCAACAGGGAGGAGACCCCTGGGAAGACTCGGGACACGCTGGAAAGACTAGGTCTCTCAGCTGGCCTGAAGTTTTCATGGAAGTGGTGGAGAGAGATGTCTGCACCTCCCTGTTCAAGCTGCTGGTCTGGAACAAGCGGCACATAATGGATGGATGTTGACCAACTAATTTAAACAGTCAAACATCAGATTTCATTTCTGGTCAGGAAACACCATAAGAATGAATGATGATTCAGACGTTATGACTCAATATGGATCTCTGGATTGAAACACTGTCAATAAACCAGTCCTGGGCTGTGGAAGAAGTGTTTGGACCCTTCTTCATTCATTCATTCATTCCACTGGATGTTTCTGCAGCCCAGCGTCTCTTCCCGTGACGTGCACACAGGTATGTACCTCCTCTCATTTAGTAAACACACAAAGACAAAGCGCTAACGCCCACTAACATGAGATGCCTTTGGTGGGAAAGTTGTTACTGAAAATGAAGAGGAACTTAACTTTTGTAAACGTCTTCAAGGTGCTCAAAAATCAAGTCAGAATTAGCATCGTTAGAGGAATAAGAAAGTAAGTGTCATTATTAAGTTAGTTAAACTACTATCAGGTGGTCTTTGTTCTATAAATCTAATATAAAAATTATTATATATGCTCCTGGTAAGTATACAGTCAGTTTTAGCTACATCTTTTTCCTTATTGGTTGCTATATCCTTGTAGAAGCATGGATGATTTAACAGTGAGCGGTACATTAGAGCCCCTTTTATTAATTTCACTGTTTTCTCTTATTTCTGTTGGACACACAAGTAGGTTTTGTTTTATCAAAATTGTTGTGCTGTTAACTTTGGCCTTTCTATGTACTGAATAGTGTTAAAAAAAAAAAAAAGCGATCAAAAGGTTAGAGAGGCACACTCTGGTTTACAAATGAGGCTTCGACTGCTGTTCAGCTGGAGGTCATTCGTACGAACACTTCCAAGAACAACTTCAGGATCCCAAGTGACAGACGGATTACATAAGATGGCCCTTTACAGTTCGGTCAGAAATTAGAAGAGAAAAGGTATGACGTCAGAGAGAAATCTGAATCTGCCACGGTCAGAGTTAGCGGGCCACAGCTCTGGGAATATTTGGAGTCGGAATCGATCGGAATAGTTTATCTTAACACCCGCCGAGGCAAAGGAATTTGCAGGGAGAAGAGACGATACCAGAAGCATTTAAAGCAACTCTGTTTGTACAACCACCATCACTTTTTAATTACTCTGATGCTGAAACCTTGTACAATGAACACCTGGTTCTTGATTGCAAAGTATGGACATCTGACAGCTCGGTAAGAAAGAAACAATATCGGAGGAAACTTTTTAAGAGGCTTTGAAATAAATGCAAAGGGTAAAACCGAAACAAGGAGCATTACATTTCCTGTGCATTCATCAACCTGGCTTTTTCATTTGGAATTTGTGCTTCTCTCCTTTAGAGTCAGCTCGATTACTTTTAAACAATTTCTTCCGGTGCTTTGAAATGCTACTTTCTTCAAATAGAAGCCTGGAAATAGACGGGTACTTTTCAAGTTTGGGTTGTACTTACACCAGCTTCTGTGTTTCTATATACTTATATCTACACTGATTCCTGCAGAACTGTGTTATTTCGTCTCATAATGCTGTGTGTGTGTGTGAGATAAAAGCTGTCTCTCTTCCTCTTGTCTTGTGCTTTGCCCTGCTGGTGCTGGAGGTGGACAGCTCCATGTTTGACTCTGCGGGGAAGCTCGGTTACCTTCAAAGAGAAACCCGCCGCTCGTACTCCAACACACATCAAACATGAAATGAATTTTTTTTTTTTCCCCACCAAGTGAAGCGGGGTTCCAAAAACCTGCATGTGCGAGCTCAGTGTGGGTGAAAGTGCTTCACGTGCACCCACATGAGGACCTCTGATCCTGGACCTGCCCTACCTTCCACCTTCTGATAGCTTCCACAATGTTTGCTCGGGCCGACCCTGACGCCTTGTCAGGTTTCGTGTGTTATTACAACATATTATCTGAGCTGCAAGCTATCAGAACCCGCATTTACAGTCATGTTTATTCATACAGAACACTGATGACATTTATGGTTGTGCACATATATAGATTTTATGTATATATATATATATATATATATATATATATATATATATATATATATGGCAAAGTAGTTTTATAGAGTAGGTAAATGAAACTGCAAAGCTTAGCAGCAGATGTTCCATTGCTTTACATTTCAATCCCCTGTTATTTGTGTAAAAGCTTTTAAAATTAAAAACTAGCGTTGTTTGAAAAAAAAAATATATATATATTGCCAGCTGCCTTGCATGCCGCCGTTTTAAACAAAGATCTCATGTGATCTGTCAGTGCTCGGAGTACATGACGAGAATCCCTCTCAGCTACTACCACATCAAATCTTAGCTCAGTATGTGTTAAACTGACTGAGTTGTTGCCATTTTTGTGTTTTCTAAAAGTTGGTTAGCCGTGGTGACGAGCTTGAATTGGGTGGACTCCAAAAGGGAATTAGTTGTAAATGCACATCCAGTGATTACTTCCTAAAAGTTTCAATAAAATCTATCCAGTGGTTCCTGAGATATTTTGCTAACAGACAGACGAGGTTGACTCCAACATTTGATGTCAAAGTTTTTAACAAAAAATGTTTTTGTGATCAGCTAGTACTCTAAGTATGTGAAGAGGGTCGCTCTCAGCTACTACCACACTAAAATTTAGTTCAATATCTGTAAAACAGACTGAGCTAGAGACATTTTTTTGTTACTTAAGGTCAGTTATCTGTGGCAAACATCTTAATTCAGAATGACTCCTAACGCTAATCAGTTGTAGAAGTACATCCAACGATTACTTTCTCAGAGTTTCATTAAAATCCGTCCAGTGGTTTATGAGATATTTTGCTAACAGACCAGCAAACAAGCAGTCTCAGACAGGCACGGGCTGTTACAATATCGCCTGCCTTTCAGGGTGGTAGTACTTAATTTGAGCAGTTACACAATACTGAAGTCACTGAGGTATGATTTTTTTTTTTTTTTACTAATGGATATCCTAAATACTCCATCAGCGCTGTAAAGAAAAAAAAAAGAAACAGGTGAAGTATATATATCTACAACTATGGATTTACAAAGTCTAAAAAAAAAAGTTATGATTGTTCACCAGTTGGTGATTTGTTTACCCTCTTAAAAAAAAAAAAAAAAAAAAATTCAAGAACGATGTGTGAATTTGCCATCTTGTGCGTTCTCTTCAGTCGACCAGCAGAGACGGTGGTCCAGACGCAGCCGCCTCGTGTTTGTAATCCCAGGCCCGTGAACCGTCAGCCAGCGTGGCCGAAGGAAGACCGCTTCGTGAAACGAGGTCTGGATTCTGCACGCTGCTGACGCTGACAAACCGAGTTGCAGCTAAATATAAATAGGGGGTCAGCGAGTGCAGAGCCGGAGCCGTAAAGAAGCTGATCCCCCCCCCACCGGGTGAGGAACAGCTGAGAACGTGCACGGGAGCGCTGCGCTGCTGCATGGGCCGTGGAGAAGGAGCCCCAGGTGTGGTTGTTGTGAGTGCAGAACGTGAAACCGTGCATGTAGCCCTGACAGTCAGCTCAGCTGTCTGCGCTGGAGCACGATCTTACTTTTCCGCCGCACATTTGTAAACTCTGACTGATTCAAGTTTGTTCAAATGAAATTACCTGGTATTGATCACACACACACAAATAAAAGCAGAGGAAAGAGTCCATGAGCTGACACTACTCCTTTCCTTTGTGGCTTTTTTGCAAGAAAGAAAACCAGCCTGAGAGAAAACGTGTTCGCTCATCGCTGCCTCATGTCACGATGGGTGTCAGCTGCGACCGAACCAGTCGGGACTTCCAGGCTCAGGCTGATGCGTCTTGGTCCGTGTAACAATAAAGGACTAAAGCCTGGTCTGCATCTTTGCCCACACTGTGCAAGAGTTTCCACAGCAACACTGCCAGGTTTCTGCTGTCCTGTGAAACATCTACTCTGTCTTAAACCAAGCACCGCACCCTTCGGGACCGCCAGCAATGACTTCAAGTGAATTCATACTTTAGCCACTTAGACATTTTTGCCGTTTTGGTCACTTTACATCCATACTTTTGTATTTATTTAAAATTTTCTTGTACATGTATGGAGTTTTATATTATAACTGTGCATAGACCACTAACGTGGACATTAGTGCATAATGCAATATACTGGCTATCCACTGCAAGTGGATTTTCTCTAATCCAAGATGGATTTGAGAAAATAAAAGTCTTTTTTATGCCATAAGAGAAAGAAAAACACTACAGCAAAGAATCTTGGCTGAAATTATCATAATTCAAGCATAAGAGGTATATAGATCAGTGGTCAATCTGAAGCAGATTTATGGCCGAATTCCTATTCTTGTGACTGATTATTCAACCTGACTTTTTTTCATTTATGCTACTTCAATAAAAACATATAACAGGAAGTTATATGGTGCTTTTAATCAAAGGTTTGTAAAATTACAGTTAAGTATACTGTAGAAATATAACACATCCCGACTTTCCGTGTGTTTTTCCTGTAAATATTAAATAACTTCTTTTTTTCAAAGTTCTTCAAGTCCGTGTTTAGGTGTTAGTTGGTTGAAGTTGTCTGTCTTTCAATGACTCACACCCAGGCACGGTCCCGTTTGGACATTATTATAATTCGTCAGTTTCTGTTGTTTTAACCTGCTTGCCTTTGCTGCTGGTCTGTATGGGAGAGGGAAGACCTAGAAGCTCAAACTCGAGTTCCCGTTTGCCACTGCTCTTTCTGTTTGCCGTGTCCTTATATGTACTTATAAGTAATAGGTACAACGTTGCAAGGCTACCTGCTAATTACGAGGCGAAGGTACGAAGTACTGAAAACTCAACATGACCGGGACTCGTCAGCAGAACAAATCCACATTCAAACGTGTTCACCTCGGTCACCACGCTGTTGTATTTTTTTGCCCCACTGTCTCACGTTGCATCGGAAGTTTAAAACGAGTCGAAACAGAAAACCCCGTTGTCTCCTTTTTCCCGTGATCAGAGTTGGTCGTGCATCTGTGCTGACCAAGAGAGTCGTCACCGTCTGTCGCCTTGCCTGTTTTATGTCCGATTAACTTCAACCCAAACTTCCCTTTTCACAGTTCAGTGGCTGTTTAGTTTTTTTTTTTTGTTTCGCCCCTGTGAAAGGGGTTGTTATTTTCTCTCTGGTAGATAGCGTTTTGCTCCTCAGCGTCACCAGTGAAACAGTCTGCTCCACTTTATGGTTTATTTTCTTCATTAGACCTATTTTTGTCCTCATCACCTATGTTTAAATATATATATATATCCATATATATATGTATATATGTATGTATGTGTGTTAAATAACATGGATTCACATTATTTCAGCTGAACTACCTGCTCTGCTGGTTAGTAAGGAGCGAACCTCTCCGCGTCCTCCTGCTACCTCAGCACCCAAATGCTCCTCAGGAGGATTATCGCCAATTCTTTTCATCAAGCTGACACTAAACTCTTCTCCCAGCGCCAGCTCACGCTGACTCTCTGCGGCAAGCAACACCACAGCCATATATATATATATATATATATAAATATATATATATATATATATATACATATATATATATATATTTTTTTTTTTCGAATATTATTATTTTCCTCTCACTTCCACCAAGTGAGACGGAGAACAGCGACCTCCCCCCCACCCCGCAGGAGAGAAAGATGGCAATCTCCCAACCGCCGTTCCAAACCTGATGAGCATGGAAATTGGTTCATCTCTGTCAGGCTCATTCCTTTTCCGAGCGCATCTCTCAGACGGGTGCGTTGGCCACGGCGGCCAGTCAGACACGGCGAACAAAAACAAGATGCCATCATCTTTACCTCGCTCAGAGACTTCGGCGGGTTCCTGCTATTCCATGCGGCAGAGGGACTCCAGCTCATTCTAGAAATCCTGTTTTTGTCCCCACTGTGTGTCGTGCTCCCCCCTCCGCCTGCTGTTTTCTCGTCCCCTCGGCGAAGCAGAGGCACCATTCAGAGCCTCCTCTTCTTTTACTCTGCCGTGCGAGTAGAGAGCCGCCTTCATGTACAGGGTGATGGAGAGAAAGAAGAAGCAGAAGAAGAAGAAGCAGAAGAAGAAGAAGAAGAAGAAGAAGAAGAAGAAGAAGAAGAAGAAGAAGAAGAAGGAATTAACGCAAAGAGAGGACCCGAGCTCCCAGGGTTTCTTTTTTTTTTTTTTTCCTCCCTCTCTTCTTGCGCTCACACACTCCGGAACAGGCGAATGAGGGGAGACGTCAGAGCGGCGGCGGTGTATGTGCTTTCCCCTCTTCTTTCTCCTGCTCTCCCTCCCACCCTTCCTCCTCCTCCTCCTCCTCCTCTTCTACCTCTCTTCTTGTATCTCTGTGTTCGCTCGCCGTCCACGGCTCGGCTGCTCACGCGAAGGCTGGCCGTCCTGTCTCGATGGGAGACACCGTGTGCAGAGACATCTGTGAATGTGCTTATGTTGTGGCGGGGTGGGGGGGAAACCAAAGTAGCCGCTTAGCTGAGAGTGAGACCACCCC
>NC_051431.1:21552285-21552988 GCF_001649575.2 Kryptolebias marmoratus
TCCATGGCAGAGATGGGCTTTGTAATGGCATGTACCACTGAAGCTCGGAGCAGGGTGGGCTGCAGCACTGATAAAGAAGTGGGGGGCTGGGGGGGATGGAGGGAGCAGGATTGGGGGAAAGTTGCCGAAGGAGCTGGAGCAGGTGCAGGACAAGTCAAAAACACGGAGAAGTCGTACAGTAGTAAGGCTTTCGTTTTGTTTTTTTTTTGTTTTTTGTTTTAATCATCCGGCTTTGCAGTTTCTTCGTCGGACATCTCTTGCTGAAGCCCGAATGACCTCAGGGAAAGGATCCCTCACTCTGCCGGAAGACCGGAGCTGGCACGTGTGCACAGTCCTTGCCTGAAACGCGACGGGCGCGCGCCGATGTTTGACGAGTTCATTCCGGAAGAGACTCTACAACTGTGTCACAGATAAAGCTCTCACTCGCACCTGACTGCACAGCGGGGCACACGCACACGCTGGATTAGATCAACTCATTTCACCCCCCCACGAAAAGAAGACCAAACACAGGTCACTGGACACCTCCAGATGCTTCTCGTAGCCTGAGCGATTGGTAGAGATTTTCCACCTCCTACCCCCCCAATGCCAGCTCTGTCACTCTGTTTCCATCCTCTTACCATCTAATTTCAGGCATCACTGAATAAAGAGCCCGTTTGTTGCAGAGGTGAGACAGCGTCTGGGCGTGGGGGGGGGGGATCAGAAA
>NC_051431.1:21553176-21565635 GCF_001649575.2 Kryptolebias marmoratus
TTTTTTTTTTTTTTTTTTTTTTTTTTGCCACTGCAGTGGAATGGGAACAGGCAGCAGCCAAGGGTGAATTTAAATCACTAAATTGCTGTTATGAGCGCAGTCACTAATACGATGGTGTGTTTGGAAGCCTCAATAACCTGAAGGGAAAAAGGGGAAAGAAAGAAAAGAAAATAAAACCAGACTGAACTTGCGGCTGTGTGCTACATTTCACTGCAGAGCGTCGTGCCGTATTTTGAGCTTTGGTCTGTAAGTCGGTTTGAACTCCAATGACTGGAGGTGCATAAATCAAATAATGTGAGAGTGTGACATGGGTCCCGACGAGGGCTTGAGGAAGACTGTTTCAGCTCACGAATGATCTGACTCAGTGCATCGAGCAACGGGGCTAAATTGGTTTGATTCTCATTAAATCACATTAGAGCACTTTTCAATCTGCACAGGATGTAGATACACACAAAAAAGATCTCGTGCTTTTTATTTTTTGGCGTTTCAGATACCGTATTTTGCATTAATGCGGATAAACCCGATCTCAATCTGTGTATTTCCATCCCTTCTGAATGTAGGAGCTGAGTGCTGTTATCATTTCAGGGGTCATCTTAAGGAGATGGAAACAAATGATCATATAATTATCATAATCACAATAATTACCCCACAAAATAATTACTGTTAGGTAGGTCTGACTGTTAATCTCTGGATGTGGACCATTGTATGTTGAAGGGCTCTAAAACCAGAACTTCTTTGTAACCTGAATATAAATTAGCAACAGCAGGATTTTACACACTTTTTGGGCAATTGTAGACGGAACTAATGTCTGCCTGCTCTTTTTTTGTGAACACAGCAGAGCGGCAGATCGCTAAACTTTCACACTTTCTTCTTCAGGGATACTAATGCTACCTGCTCTCAGGTAGTATCTCACTGGACTGCGACTGTAGTAGTCCACTGTAGTTGGCGAGTGGCAAACGTTCCCGGGTGGGTTCTACATTTCCTCGCGTGAACTGGAGAAGCTAGCAGATTTGTTGCTTGAATTTTGAGGACTCCAAAATTTTGTGCGGCTGTCTAGAAGCCATCTTGAACCTGTCTCAGTTGAGTTTCTGTGAATTCTCGAGCCCTAAAGCTGTATTTCGTCACCTGCACAGTAATTTTCCTTGTGACAGAAAGCATCTGAGGCTGCTGAGCTCCAAAATGTCCGGGTCTGAAAACTACGCTAGTAATAACTTGATCCAAATCTGCCTGTCGCTATTTCTAAAGCGTACGCCAGAAGATTATATCATAAACGCGGGGGCGGCAGTCAAGGTCGTTGCAAAAATAGACTGGGATTTTCAAAAAGCCGCCTCTCAGAGTGTGGCCACGCGGCTTGCTGCTCCCAAACACTTGGAGTTTAATGAGACAGGAATAGAAAAATCACCTATTTTCTTCCCGTTTTGTCAACATCTTGTCTCAAATAGTCTCAGCCCAGGGAGATACCATCTTTAATATTTCACACAAACTGCATGTCACAAGCAGCACTGAGCTTTGACAATCAGACGATTTCTGCCCTGGCAGTATTTTACATAAATATGATAGGATTTCCCTTTAAATGCTTGCACAGTACCTCATTTAAATGTGGACCAAAGAATTCTTCTTTGTGAGGGTTTTGGGAATTAGACGGATGCTCAAAGCACAAAAATGGGCAAACAGTTAGTGACTCTGGGCCTGAAAGTTTAGCTTCTCATACACTGTCCTAATGCCCTATTCACAGGAAACTGCAAACTCTCCCACTCATGCTGAAAACTGTCCCACATAGTATTTACGTATCAGAATAGAGGAATTCAAGCTTGATGAAAACAAAGTAAACAGCTCTGCTACTTCTGTTCTGAGGGTCAGAGGTCTGTTCATTACTGCTCGTCACTGCATCACAGGGTAGGAATTAAACAGTACTACAGATATTAGGAACAGGTTTTTAAATCTACCAATACATTGGATTACAATAAATTGTTGCTGTCTGCCAACAAATAATAAGCATATACTCAAAGCTATCTAAAAAGGATTTTAGGATTTTTGCCATTTAAAAAAATATATCTTTGAACTGAGGTCCAGCTTTATGCCACTTTGAATCTTTCTTCCTGTAACCTGGAGCTCCGGTTGTACCTTGTAGGAAATTGCAGAAACTAACATCAGTGGGAATGTGAGCCCAAGTTTATTTGATATATAAATCCTTTGAAATATTTGCAAAAAAATTGACCAAAATTGAAAAGCACAGATTTTAGTGGAAATATTTAGAGGCGGCTGTGATCCTTTGGTGTCTGTCGCGTCTTCGTCTTGCAGGCTTAGATTCCAAAAAGTGAAACCGGCCAGGGGAGCTGAGATAATTAGTCAAACTCGCAAAGGACTTGTGGTGATTGGTCAAAATTGCAAGTGTGAACAACAATTGCAGGGAACTGGTTGAATTTGTGCTAATAATTGTGATGGCAACTTCCTGAAAGGACTGATTACATTTTGTCAGTTCCTTCTACCGTCACGTGTCCTTTTTCAAGCGCTCAAGTGTGTTTGTGGTTTGGAGTCTATGTCATGGATGTCTCAAATTTGTCAGAGCTTCCCTATGGCTGTGGGTGGTGCCTCCTGTCTTTCTGGAGGCGTATGTTTTTGTTTTTGTTTTTTCCCCCACAAGCCATCTAGTGTCTGCTTTCAAGCCTGATAAGAGCAAAACAGAGGGAGACTGGAGTTCAGCAGAAGATAAAGATGGGAGGTGAGCAGGCCAGGCCAAACAAACACACACTCACTCAGGATGAAGACAACAGATGGAAAGGGCCCCGACATGCTGCCAACGCTGGAGCCAGGCCTGGTGGGCAAACCCCAATGGCCTCATCGGATGTCCATTGATTTGTAATGTTCCGACAGACTTAGAGGTTGGTATTTGTGTCCACACAATGTACCTCTACGTCGGCTGCCAAACGAAAACAACGGTGGGAATTGTGACACAAATGCTTTTCTTTGGTGGGCGATAAGCGAATTTCTTGTTTTCAAACCACGCAGACCAACAGACACACAGAAAATGCACTTAGATCTAGTCGTTTGATTTCTGAAAGAACGGACGCCTTAATAAAAGAAAAATATATCACAAACCACTGATTCTTTTAGCGACAATTTTTGATACCAGTTTTTCCAGCTGCCTTGATTGAACTCTGCGAATGCCTGCATTTGATGTGTTACGAAATGAATCTTTTCTTTTGCCTAGATCAAACTTATCAAAGTCTGCAACACACCTTTTTTTTCCCTCTAAATTCTGAAGACGTGTTATCAATACGACACGTGTGACAACAAAACCACGCTGCATCGTGATGCACGCAGTGACTTTTTTGTTGGCTTTTATTTTCTTTTTTAAATTGTCCTCTGTTTCAGGAAAACGTTCAGTTGTCCAAAGCTGAGATGAATTCGGTCCGAGGTGCACAACACTCTCACAAAATTGTGTTTTTCATGTCCTGCGAAATGGCCTGAAGGCACACACTCACCGGGGAGGAGAAACGGCAAAGTGAGAATGGAAAAGGGTAGTGTCGGGGCTGTGTCAGACACAATTATGTTACTCCTGTGAGCTTCATACTAGAGAGCGTAAATATGCATGTTTGTGACTAATAAAAGGGTGAGTGTAGACAAACTCTGGCACCTTGTCACTGTTTCCCAAAATGTCGAAGAACTGGACATTTTGTTAGTCTGCTAACAATCCCAGGGTTTCCTTAGTCCTTAAGGTAGTACCTCACTGAGCTGCTACTGTTGGGGGCCGGCTGGAGACGTAAAAAATACTCAAATTTTCACTTTGAGCCTCACTGAACAACACGTTTGCACAAAGTCTTGGCACAATTTGGACCAAAATTTGCTGGTAGTTTGCATACATGTTGACCAAGAAATGGAGGAAACTAAATTAGGAGAGGTTCCAGACACCAAGACAAGAGCAGGGCCCTGTGACACATAGTAACTTAATGTGAAAACATGGTATTCCACATGTTTATCACATGTTACGAAGTTGATGTGGTTTTTCTGTAAGGGCATATTTGAAATCAGAACTATAGGAAACGCACAACATGTATCTGTCTATGTATAGTTTTTTTTTTTAAATAAATACACTTCTTTTATTTCAGCACATACAAGAAACAAATGTTCTGTAAAGCCTCACTGAATGATCTCCACAGGTAGCTTTCAAGCTACTGAGGGCGGGTTGGCCCTGTTTTCTGATAACAAATGAGCGCCTACTTTGGAGCCAAACTAAGAACGCAGCTGTGGAGACGAGAGTAAACCTCTTGCCTAAAATAATATTCTCTAAAGATATGTGATTTCTAGATTCTAAAAAAGCTTTACAAAGAAGAGAATGAAGAATTCAAGCTTCTCTCCTTCCTCTCAGGATTTGTCCAGAGGGGCGTTGTTCTTCTGTTAGCTGACATCACATTTGTTTCACCCATGCGTAGCAAATGTTGTGAAATGGGTGTGTATGATTTTCATTGTGTGTCTTGGCAGCAGGAGGCCAGGGTGCACACACGCTGTAACTGAGCCAACGCAAATTACCAAAATCCTGCATCTGACTGAAAACATTTTGGAGACACTGTACATGCTTTTCATTTTTGTATGCATTTTTATAAGAATGGAGCCAAAGGTTAAAAAAAATAAATAAATATATATATATATATCACATGTTGGAAAGGCACACTGAATCAACCTTTAATAGTGTTATTCATGTGAGAAAAGTAGTTTACAGTGTTTTGAAAAGCTCAGAGGGAGGCCGAATCCGCCCACCGAACAGCTGCTGCTGGCAACAGCAGGTAGGCTGAGGATGGTCTGTATTTACACTGAATTAGGCCATCAGTTGGACAGCGTCCTCGGCATACAAGCGACTCAGACAGATCAACAAACAGATGCCTGATGCCTGCGATTTAAGGACAAATCCTTAGACAGCCACAAATCAGAGACTGACACTCCTGCATGTGTAAGAGGGTCTGAGCTCCTGACACTCACAGTGTTAGATAAAAACACTGTTTTCATCCTCCTACAGAGGACCAGATGTGCCACATCAGTCACACCATTCTGCCTGTCAAGCCCCTGAGCGCCGGAGTCATAAAGAACATAAAATGATGAATAAAAAAATAGGTCAAAAAGATGGCGTCCAGTGACCAAGCTGTTTTTGTTTTCATTAGACAAAATGGTTTCTGGATGACAAATCTGGGATTAAAACCTTTGATCAGTTTTTGGGCAATGGTCACCCTTTTAAATTGCTGGCCCCGCCGAAACCGAAGTAGGCCTATATCCGAAGGAGATTCACTAATTCCCATATTGCTTATTGGTTTTGGTGTGCCACTCCCAGATTAGGTTTTGGAGCCCCCCCACTACCACCACCCCTATTTTTGGAACTAAATCAATCCCAAAACTCTGAAAAGAGATTATGCAGCCTTTACTACAACCAGCCTTTTCATTCAATAGACACCACCCGTTGACAGTCCATTGCAGCCTTTTAGGTCAACCAGCTGGGCAGCAATCATGTTGATCATGTTGCTAATATTTTAAAGTTAAAAAAATAGTATGAAGTTATCAGACAAATGTCCTAAAAGGAAACATTTGGAAGGAAACGTGAGCCGTCAATACATCGCAAGACGAAAGACGCGAGGTTTTGGGTGAGAAAGACCAGTACGGTTCTTCAAAGGGATTCAGCTCAACGTCCCGGAGTCACTACACAGGGAGGGGTTAGACGGGCCTCCATCTACCTGAACCTCTGCAACTTCATTCACAAACAGTCTTACAATAACCTAACGGGCATGTTCTCAGTGAAAACCCACACACGTCAGGGGAGAACAGGAAAAACTCCAAAGCTAAGATTTGAACCTGCAACCTTATTGCTGCAAGACATCAGTGCTAATGAACTGTGTCACCATGCAGCCCATATCAGTGTTTAACATATTATTGTATTATATTATAATATATCATTATAGCTGTGATAAAATCCCTATTCTCTCAGTCTTTCATATGGCCTATTCTTTGTTCGTTTGTTTCGATACACAGGACAGTGAATTCATGACATTCTTTGCTCGAGCTTATCACACCATCAGCATCTCATACCGACCTGTGCTTTCAGATAAAACTCTACAGACTGAGGTGGTGTAGTCTACTAAAGCCCATGCACTGGATCGGCACATCATTAAACGATTACCAAATCTTCCCCTCCCCATTTGCCACCTTATTCACCTCAGCTCGACTGTGCGCAGCCACTTAAGTTTCAAGAGTCAGAGGGAGAAAGTTTATGAAAAGCGTGTCCTGTTATGTAACGATAATGTCGTTCTAATAATAGTATTTCAAAGTGAAACTTCTACAGCTGCGAGGTAACCTTTGAGACGATATAGGAATACAAAAGGCACAAAAGAGCTCTTTACTGCCACAGGTATATAACCTAGAAGGCAAAAGAAACAGTACTGAAGTATAGATAAATGCTCAGCAAGCTGCAGCCTTGGCTGGATGTACAGTAGAAGGAAGAAGCCCATTCTAACTCCGGTGAAAGCCTCGACTTGTTTAACCCCTGCCCGTTCTCTAACAGCTTTTTGTGCAGGTGAATAGGCTAGTTTAATATTTCCTTTGATGGAACAAGAGTCTCTGAATCATCCCCTTGTGTGCATCTAACCTCGTGTTCCTCCTCACGTATTAGGTGTTGCAGATATTTTTCTTCTTTTGTTTTCCCTCACTGGAAAGCAATTTTGAATCAGCGACATCAGCAGGCTGCTGCTTCGGTGAAACACTGAACTTTGACGGTTTTATTGAGGTATTTCGGTCACCGTAACGTTAAAGGCCGAGCATTCCTCGAAGGAGCGCGTGCTGTTCGCTGACTTTAATGCCGGCATTTAAATCATCCTATGATGAGAAATGATGGAGTTGGAGCTATTTTGGCCAAATTTTGTAAATAACATCATGTGCACGCTCAAGCGATGCTGCGAGCTCTCGCACGGTCTGTTTGCAGTCAAAGTATGTGTTGTGAATGACTGTCAGCTATTACCACGCCAAACTTTAGCTCACAATCCGTAAAATTCACTCACATATAGCGATTTAATGTAAGTTAAAGTTGATTTGCTGTGAATTGGATTGACTCTAAAAGTTGACCAGCTGTAGACGTACATCCAATGATTACTTTCTGAGAGCTTTGCTGAAATCCATCCAGTGGTTCATGAGATGTTTTGCTAAAAGGCAAACAAGGTTGAGTAGAAATATTAATGCCAAGGTTTTAAGTACAGATGTAGAAGGAAAGAAAAGAAAGAAAGGAAAGAAAATGAATGAATAGATGGATGTAGCGCAATGTGCTGCACTCAAATGTGTTGGGCAATGCTCAGCCATCGTCACACCAAATTTTAGCTGAACATCTGCAAAAATGGCCAAGTTACATAATTTTTTCCGACTTTCTATAGTCGGTTGGCTGTGGTGGTGATTTTGAACTGAGTTGACTCCAAAAATGAATTTGTTGTAGATATAATCCAATGATTACATTGTGAAAGTTTCATTAAAATCTGTTCAGTAATTCACAAGATATTTTGCTAACAGACAGCGTCGACTCCGATAATTATCGGCAAAGTATTAAACACAGATCTCACACAATCAGCTACCAGTCAGAGTATACTTTGGGGATCAGTCTCAGCTACTATCACACCAAATTTTAGCTCAGTATCAGTAAAAATGACTGAATTGTGGCCTTTTTTAATGTTTGCTAAGCTTGCTTTGCTGCGGCGGCCATCTTGAATCGGGTTGACCACAAAAGTTAATCAGTTGTAGATGGCCATCCAGTCATTATTTCAATGATTCATTAAAATCCTATTCAGTGATTTATTGTAATCGTACAACACAGACACGGACAAAGACATTATCGCCCCACCTTCCCCTTCAGCGTTGGGCGATAACGATCGATCATCTGGCCATCCCCTTGTGCATTCCTGCTCTATATTAGGAACATCTTTCTGGAGAGGCAAAACAGCTTCCACAGCCTCCTCTTAGAGGTTTTGTTCCGGGTTCGCTCTGAGTGCGCGGCGTGAAAATCAAAATCCAATAAGGGAACAACTTTTGTCACTTCTCGGCGCTTTTTGTTTGATTAGAGTCCAATCAAGAATGTTTCCCAGACTTTGCACTGATTATGTAAATGTTTCTCTTTTCTTTGCGCTCTAATTGCCATTCAGCGAAAGCATCAGCACAGCTTGTTTTCGCGCCGCGTCACAAGCGAGAGCATGTCGAACGCCGAGGCGTTGACTTGCAGCTGCGCTCACCTGCGGTTCAGGCTGATCTGTCAGAGCTGCCAATCCAGGTGGTGATACAAAACTTAATAAAGAAGATTAAACGTAGCTTTGTGGTCCGTATATGCTGGAGCCCTAGGACAAATGGTCATCTGCAAATGGTGCTTTTTAAAACAGAAGGTGAAAATGTGAGAATGGACAAAAAAATAAAAATAAAGGAACTCAGATGATCTAATCAAGAACCTCAGAGCTTAATTTTCAGTCTATGAAAAATTCAACACACAAAGCTCCCTTTTGAGAAAAAGTAATAATAATACTATATTTTTTTTTTAGTATTGATTTCTCTCTGCATGACAACACCTCCCTGAGAGAAAGGCAGTTCTTTTCCCCGTTTGGCGCTTTCATTATTTAAAAACGCATAAAACATCCGTCTCCCTTCTGAGGGCGTTCTGCTTTTATAGGTAAAGAGAAACAGATGGGACAGATTAATCCTCGCCATCCATTTAAATAATGAAAGTAACTTCACATGAACAGATGGATTCTCCTGACAGAGCCTCAGAAAACTAATTTGATCCTGAAATGACTACATTCATATTTTTTTATCGCTCAGTTTGGGCCTACACCCGTTTTTTTTCCAGCGTTCTTATTTGTTCCTGAAGGTTTTCCCCGAGGGGTTTGTTTTTAGTTTCTTCATTGTTTCACCTGGAAATCTGCTGTTTTAGAACTGCTAAAAACACATATTTATAAATGCCTCAAGTAAAGAAACTAAACTAATAAATATGCCTTTTTAAACCTAAAAGCGTTATTGTCATATCTATATATTCAATGCTTTACCCTGCTCACCTGTAATCTCTTCTTTCAGAGGGTACATAAGGCAATAAGTGACTTTCTCTTTGCTTGATAGAAAATATTTGTGCCTCTGAAGTCACAACCAAACTCAAAATTATTCTAAAACACAACCCAGTAATTTAATTTTAAACCCCTTTAGATTTAAAAATATGGAATTCATTGAGTGATTCAGATTTGCTCGGAGAAAAGAAAAGAAAACTTATGTTGACAGACATACTTTTTGAGCTCAGACTGCCTCCTCGTCTCTATCTTCTCATCGCTTGTACGTTAAAGGGATAGTCTGGCCATTATGAAATGATATTCTGTTATTTAGTAATCAATAGTTAGTACCTTATCAGCCGTGACATCAGGCATAGATAACAGAGCGTGTTGACAGAGGCAAATATAAGGCTACTGGCCAGCCAGACTGGGACCTTTCAGAGTTTACATGTTAAGAAGGATAAAAAGATGTAAAATGAACAATTACCTACTTTCCATGGCTGAGTTGTAGACAGGAGAAATGCAGGTAATTGAGAGTAAGGCTGCATTAACACCTGATAGTCCCGTAGACTCGGTTCCATTCGGGACCAAAATGTCAACATTTGTTCCATTTTCAGCTGCGGTTCTCATTCACACTGGACCAAGTCAATCGAGTCAAACCCTTTGAGCGACCTGTTCCCCCCCTTGCCTGTGGTGGCGCCGCACCGAGAACTACTGAAGGAAATGACATGAAAACCTCTGAAGAAGATGCCGAGCGCAACTTCTTTCTTCTGGAAAAGGAAACAAAAATTAGAGTGGCGTCAAATTTGAGTGGTTTTAGGATTTCTGTTCTAACCTCGAGCCATTTCTCCCTCTAGTGGTAGAAACATGTTTGTTTTGGTTGTATTTACCCAGAAGGCCCTGTGCTGTAGACCACTTCCTGCTTTTGGAGCGGTCTCCAGTCCGCTTGCGTTCACATATGCATCCGAACCGCGCCTGAGTTCACTTCAACCGAACCGAGACCGAGGTTTCAGAGTTCGATTGAAGCGTTCACACCTCCCCAAATGAACCAGAGTTCGATTAAAGAATGTGTTGAGTCTTCACTTTGTCACAGTCTCCCCATCCTGAGCAGCACATTGGTTACAGTGGAAAGGAAAACCTCCATTTTAACAGGAAGAAAACCCCCAACAGAACCAGAACCAGGCTCAGGACGAGCGGCCATCTGCTTCGACCAGCTGGGGTTAGAGAGGACAGGAAAGAGACACAGAGAGACACAGAATGACTCGTCCATGGGGAGTTTCTATGGGAAGAAAGACAAAGAAAAAGACTTATTAATGATAAAAATAATTACAGTAGAGCAAGTAAAGACAGCAGCAGACTGAGGGAATGTGGTCAGTAGTCCTCCAGCAGTCTAAGCCTATAGCAGCATAACTAAGGGACAGCTCAGGAAACCCAAACCAACCCTAACTATAGGATTTATCAACAAGGAGTCTTAAGCCTCATCTGAAAAGTAGGGTGGAATGAACTGGTAGTTGGTTCAATAAACCTGATAACTGATAGCTCTGCCTCCCATTCTTATTTATCACTTCTCAAAACATGCATTTGTTCAGTAAACACAGAAAAACCACAAATGGAATTATAAAAAAAATGTTGACTTTGAAAAATCTCAACAAAAATTGATATCTCATGTGAACAGGAGCATGTGGGTTTGATAATGTAATAAAACAGGGGAGCAAACTAAGGGAGGTATTGTGTTTCCATAAGAGCTGGCAGTGGTACTGTGTACAGTGTATCCTGACTTGGTGTATGGATAACACAAGGTCCCATTAGGATTTGACGAATTATGATTTTCTTTTTCCAAACAAAACGAAGCAAAAAGGCCCCGATTTATTTGAATATGAAAACACATGTAGAGATTTTCAAAACCTTTACTTTTAGGCTATATTTAGCTCAAACCAAAACTAATGAGCTCCAGGCTGATGTTGATAAGATCAGCAAAAAGGGTTTTTTATTACCACTTTTAATAGACTTGTGGGTATGTTGTGCTCCTAAAAAACACAATCTCAATTTTCTGACTCTATTCTGTCTTATCCATTGCCAAAAAATATACAGCACAGTTTTAACACTTGAAAAAAATAAAACTTTTTTATGTTTTTCTTTACTGAATGCAGTCTGAGTAGTAAGACAGCAGCTACCAGTGTGTCTAAGTTGGACTGAACCAACTTGAAGCTGAATGGCAAGCCATCAACACATGCGGTGCCAGTCATCAGATACCCTGCTGGTGTAATTACCTGGCTAAAGGAGGAGAAAGAAGCCACTGACATCACGGCACCAATGCTTCTCACAATGCATGGAGGGTTTCACTCTAAGTCTGGCAACCTGAGACTGTACACTAAGAGAAAGGAGGGGGGCAGAGGACTAGTGAGCATCAAAGCCACTATACAGGCTGAAACAACCAAGATCCTGGAGTACATCAGGAAGAAAGCCCCCAAGGATAATCTCCTAAGTGAATGTGTCAGGCAGCAGAAACCCAATGTGGAAGAGGAGAAAGAGGAACCCTCATGGAAAAATAAGCCCCTGCATGAAATGTTCCACTGGCAGATTGAAGAAGTGGCTGATATCAACAAATCCTACCAGTGGCTAGAAAGGGCTGGACTGAAGGACAGCACAGAGGCACTAATCATGGCAGCACAAGAGCAATAGAGGCCGGGGTCTATCATACCAGACCCAAGATGCAGGCTGTGTAAGGATGCCCCTGAGACAGTCCAGCACATAGTAGCAGGAAGTAAGATGCAGGCAGGCAAAGTGTACATGGAACACCACAACCAACTGGCAGGAAGTAGTTGACAAGATACAGAAGAAAGCAGTGGTGATAGATGTAGCAGTCCCAAGCGACTGTAAGGACTGTAACATCAGGAAGAAGGAACACAAGAAGCTTGAGAAATACCAAGGGCTGAAAGAGGAAATAGAGAAGCTGTGGAAAGTCAAAGCCTCAGTGGTACCAGTGGTCATCGGAGCACTCGGTGCTGTGACCCTCAAACTGGAAGAGTGACTCTAACAGATCCCAGGAACAACCTCAGAGATCTCTGTCCAGAAGAGCACAGTCCTAGGAAGAGCTAAGATACTGAGGAGAACCCTCAAGCTCCCAGGCCTCTGGTAGAGGACCTGAGCTTGAAGGGAAAAGTGGAACCGCCCATGTGGAACAAACACGGCAAGATGAGGGTTTTTAAATTTTGTGTAAAAAAAGATTATCTTCAACAGTTACATAATCACAAAGGCAGATATTTACAGGTGCTGGTCATAAAATTAGAATATCATGAAAAAGTAGATTGATTTCAGTAATTCCATTTAAAAAGTGAAACTTGTATATTATATTCATACATTACATACAAACTCATATATTTCAAATGTTTATTTCGTTTAATTTTGATGATTA
>NC_051431.1:21566915-21596452 GCF_001649575.2 Kryptolebias marmoratus
GTCATTTGTAATCATCAAAATTAAACGAAATAAACATTTGAAATATATGAGTTTGTATGTAATGTATGAATATAATATACAAGTTTCACTTTTTAAATGGAATTACTGAAATCAATCTACTTTTTCATGATATTCTAATTTTATGACCAGCACGTGTATATTCAAGCCTGTCTTTATTTAAATACCAATACCAAACGTTAAATGAAACTGTTTAAATTGTAAACATAAACATTTCAAACCTTTCTGAGCTAAATAAAATAAAGAATTTCTTTTTTTCCTTACAGCTCAGAGACTGTAAGAACAACCAGCCCTCTTGCATTTGAATCAAGTATGGACTTTTACCCTGCCAGCATATTATTTGCTTACGCAGGAGAATAGTTTAAAATGTAGAGTCGAGGTGTGCTCTGAAATCTGATGAAGGCTCGGTGCAAGAAAAAAAAAAAGCAGAAAAAGGAAAACCCTTGTTACCTTGAAAACCAGCGAGGCAATCAATAAAGCGCTGACCTCAAGCAAACAAAGGCAAGGACCTGTTTTTTTTTGTTGTTGTTGTTGTTTTTTTTTAGCCCTGTCTGTTGCACCAGCGACGCACGAAAATGAAAATAATTAATTCAGCACGGATTCTAATTTCATCATGAGATCAAAGCCCAGCTCACTTCAGATCCGTAATAAGTGCGGCTCCCAGAAACGGGGCTGCAGACAGATGAGAAGCGATGTGGACTGATTACAGCTTGGGGTCTGACATTAGGTTTTTCCCCTTTCCAACATCTCAACACTAATCCCCCCCCACACACACACACACACAACTGCATCGCACCAGTTTAGGATTTGTGCAGCAATATTGCCAAGTGACCTCCGAAGTTAGGCCTGTTTCGAAAACAGATGAAATGGTGGGGATTACAGTTACAGAAAGCGCAGAATCGGCGCAGCGGCTCCAACACTTTGAGGCAAATTACTGTCAAGGGCAGGAAAAGAGCCTCCAGCCCTGTCTGCAGAAAGAACCGTGGAGTGACACCATCTGAAGAAAACATAAAGAAGTGAACGTGTGTGTGATGTGCGTGTGTGTTAATGGGAATCAGTCTGTGTGAGCTCCCTTTGTTCTCTGGGTTTATTGATGTCAAGGTTAAGTAGGTAATTTCATCCACTTTATTGATGTGAGGATCAGTTGTTCAGAGGACAATAATCATTTTTCACTGCTTAAATAAATGATGCAGCCCTCTGTTGCTTCCAAGATGGCGCCATTCTGAGGCCAAACCAAGTTCCACATATAATTAGAGTTAAAAAGAAAAAGAAAGTGGAAACAAAAGCAATTTGGAACTGAGCATCTACTGTAGTTACCTTTACTCAAGCCATAACAAAGTATAGATAATGCTTTTGTTGCGTGTTGACCGTGTAATGAAAGCAGCGGCAGTGACCCCGGCTCCTCAGGTGGACCAAGGGCATCTGAGAAACACAGAATAATTATTATTTCTTCCTCCAGAAAAAATTGTTTGTTCCACGAGGCCCAGGAGTTTAAATTTGTTGTTTTGTTTTATTGGGGAAAAAAAGAGTAAGCCTAGTGTGAGACTGTGACTTTGTATCACTCAGCAGAATAGTCAACAGATCCTTTTTTTAAAAAATACTTTTCTAAAATATCTGCAGCCGCTCTTCAGCCATGAAACAAACACAAAGCTTCTTACATGTTTACCTTCGCCAAGGAGGTCATGCATTCAGAAGTGTTTGTTAGTTTGTCTGTCTGTCTGTCTGTGTACAAGATTACTCAAAAAGTAATGAATGGATTTTCATGAAATCTTCAGGAAAACATCAAACATGCTGCAAGGAACAAGTGGTTACATTTTTGGTGGTGATCCGGATCACTGTCTGGATTCAGGTCTCTTTTAAAGGATTCCAAGCAGACAGTGTCCCTATGGCCTTGGCGGAGGGTTGCACTCTTTTTAGTTTTTTTTTTTTTTTTTTTTGCTTTCATCACTTTGTTGAACCAAAGGCTGCGGGCTGGTTGCAGTGGTTGTGTGGAGTGTTTAAGTGTGGCTCAACCAGAATCCTTCTGCGGGTCTTACACCACTAACACGGCCCTCAAGACCTCATAAACCTGCAAAGACCATCCATGTTCGGGCTATTTTAACATTGTTACAGGACGTTCACACTGCAGGCAAATGAGACCTGTGACAGATTTTTTTCATATCCGACCCAGGTCTTTTCAGTGTGTGGTACTGAATCGGACACACATCCGATGTTTTTAAAGCGACTGCAGTGTGAACGTTCAGGTCACATTTCATCCTGCGCATGTGGGTCATTTCGGGAACTAGAGACAGTTTACACCGGAGTCGGACGGAAAAATCGGATTTGAGCAAAACAATCGGACTTGAGCATTAAGACCTGCAGTGTGATCGTACCCTTAAATACACACTAAAATATATATCTGTTGTTTTACAGCGTGTAAATGTATTATGTAAAACATCCATAGGACCAAAGATCTTTTCTCACTGAAGAAACGCTCCCAGTGTTGGTTTGTGTGGAAGAAGGAGTTTGTGTGATTATGAATGTTAAACCTTAGCGGTGCCAGCTCAGCACTAAAACTGTTCAGCCATCCAGGAAAACAAATCAGCACGCAGCTGTGCCCATTTCTTTATTTATTCTCACTGCTCAGATGCTTGCAGCATATATATATATATATATATATATATATATATATATATAGTCTATTAGCCTAGCTTTAGGAGTGAGGCTCAGGAGGAATGAAAAGCTGACAATAAGCAGCGTGCAGTAGCTCCCTGCACAGTATGAAATATACATTTATCGAGAAGAAAAGAAGAATGGAGTTTCCACATCAAAACTTTAAAGGAGCTAAAGAACTGCAAAAGAAGGACTGTTCCTTCTCTTTGCCCAGATAGAGGCTAATAATGCTGCAAACCCTCAATTTAGCTGAGCTTTTCATGCACAATAAATAAAAAAATAAATAAAATACTGTAAATAAATTAGATGGGGATTTTCTCAAATTGGGATACTAGTGAAGGCAGTGCTCGCTGTGTGATAAGTAGGGCTTATGGACAAATCACATTTCCTCTTTAGTAAGGGGATGAGTTGCTTCAATAAACTGTGGAAAGGAAACTCGTGTCGGATTTATATTGAATTGGCACCCCCAAAAAAAAAAAAAAATGTGGAGGGGCTGTTATTGCTGCATTGATTTTTCATGCTTCCTCTGTTGCCACTGATCAAACCCAGAGCTCGTGTGCGAACGGCTAGAACTTTTTTTTTCCAGACGCCTGCAGGACCGGTTAAGACACTGCATCAATAATGAATTATTCCACTCATTTATCCAGGCAACATTCGGCCCCTATCTGGGTCTCCTCCTGGTGAATCCTGAGGCACTCTGAGGCCTGATTGGATTTATAATCCCTTTGGCATGTTTGGGTTCTGCTCAGAGGTGTTCTGATTGTTTAAACTATATAAACATATATATAGTTTTTAGGTGTTATAGGACTATATATATTGCCTGACATGTTAAATAATATAATTTTAAAGATATAAAATACTTAGAAATGGTGGCCAAACTAGTTCAGTAAAAAAAATCTGATAGCAATTGTTGAGGTAAGGATTTTCACCTGTTCTCCTCCTCCTTCATCTCACCCGGGTTCTTGATGGAAATGACCGTCAGGAGACAATACCTTAAGTTTAAGATTTATTTTACCAAAAGCAGAGAGAAAATCATCAGATTATTACAATAATAAAAAACCAGGTGCACCTGGGAGACAATCAATGAAATGTGAAAAGACACATCACCTCAAAGTTTTGCAACCAAAAGGACCCCAAGATTGTCTGAGGAAACAAAGGATGTTTTCTGGTTTTAAGGCTTATGTCCCCCTCCCCTTCTTGAGAGGATGTCCCTCTCTTCTGGATGTCAAAGGGCAACTTCTTCCCCCTTCGTGCCTGGCACTGTGGCTCACATTCCAGGGCTTCTAACACATACCTCTCTTTCCAGAGAAACTAACAACTACTAACCTTTTAAATGGTGACTAAATATAAAATGGTAATAAACACAAATCAGATTAAAATATAATAATCAAATATGAAATAAAGCCTGTGAGAATAAATGCAAGGCCTTATATTCCACAACATTTAGATTATATATGTAGGACTGCTACTCTTCTTATGATTAAATACTGTTTAAGTGAAAGCTTGGTTATGACTATTTCCACACTTTATAAGAGTAATAAAGGCTTTTTAGAGTTAATTTGATCTTTTAGGAGTGGTTGCTTACTTTAACATCTTATTCTACAATAATCAGTCATTGTGCTTTGAACTGGCTGAAATTATGAATGTAAATTGTGTAGATTTTGTTGTAGGTGAGATTTTTTCTGGATTTACAAAAGTTCGGAGGTTTCAATTGATCAGTATTCGACAACTACAGCTGGGACATGTTCAACAGGAGACATTCAGGTCGATCCATGTCTAATACCTGATCACCATCCCTGTAAAACTGGGTTCAAACACGGCTGATTTTGAGAAGGTGGCACTCTTTGTGTCTGGTGTTTCTAAAACTAAGGTCATTTTGGTTTTCTGAAAAAAAAAAAGAAAAATAGCAATAAATTTCATTCGGGCTCTCAAAATAAAATGTCACTGCAACTCCCCACATTTTAACTGGTTTTGTTGTACTTTATATTTAATTGATTCCTAAATTACATATAAGTGACTGAAGTTAAAGGCTTAACATTCCTTAAAGGAATGCATGTCGCCCGTCGCCTTTCAAGCCAGAATTTAAAACTAAAATCATCTTTTGTTGGGGAAAAAAGGAGATACGGCTGTTTAGACCACATCCTAAAAATAGTATTGTAGAAGATCCCATGCAAAATTATATGATTTTATGCACCAGTTAGAGCACGTGTTGCAGATCAGCCTCAGCTATTACCAGATTAATCCTTAGCTCTGTATCTGTAAACCTGAGTTATAGTCATGTTTTGTGTTGGCTAAGGTCGACTAGCTGTGGCTGCCATGTTGAATTGGGTTGACTCCAAAAGTTAATGAGCTAAATATGAACATCCAGTCATGACTTTGTAAGAGTTTAAGGAAAAATCAATCCAGTACTTCATGTGAAATTTTGCTAAAAGTCAAACAGAGTTGAGTCCAACATTTAATGCCGTGGTTTTAAGCAAATGTCTTACACAATCTGCAGAGCTCAGCGTGAGTGTAGGGGACGACTCTCAGCGACTACCACACCAAATTTTAGCTCAATATCTGTCAAATTGACAATTAGCTACAGTATGGTGGCCGTTTTGAATCAGGTCGACTCTAAAAGTTAATCAGGTGAAGATATACATCAAACATTTACTTTCTGAAAGTTTCAATAAAATGGATTTTCTAGTTCATGTCATATTCTGACACACATGAGCAGAAACGTTAACATGACATTTTTACTCACCACCATAAAAGTACCTCCATCAAAATACTGTACTCCGGTGCCATTACTTTACTCTTTATGACTGCTGACTTTTTCCCAACATATATGTTATATTTTTTTCTGTCATGTTACCAAGTAAATATTTCCTCTGTATTCAGGGAAGTAAATGCCCCATCAATGAACTGTAATAAAGCTATTGATGTGCTCTAGAGACTGTACCAAGTGAAATCTTTTAATGGATTAAAGCCTTTTGTGATGAACATGCGGTGCCCATAAAAAGTATTCACCCTCTCGGATGATTTATGCTTTTATTGCTGTCATAAATCAACCATAATCAATATAAATTGGCGATTTTACAAGAAAACAAACAAAAACGCAAACGTCAAAGTGTAACTTCTACAGAGTAATACCAATTAAATAGACATAAGTAATGTAAAATAAGTGACTGCATAAATACTGACTGAATGTGTACTGAATGTGAAGGGGGTGACTGCACCCCCCTCACATTAGTATTTAGTGCAGGCACCTTTGGATGCGATCACAGCACTGAGTATCAGTCAGTCTTACACATCTGGACCCTGGAGATTTTATTCCATTTTTCTTTACAAAACTGCTCAAGTTCTGTCAGGTTGGTGGGGGATCGGGCATGAATGTCCCTTTTCAAGTCAAGCCACAAATTCTCTATTGGATCTAGGTCTGGGCTTTAACTCGGCGACTCCAGAACATTAACCTTGATGTCTTTAAAAGCATTTCTGTGTAGTTTTCGCTGTACGCTTCGGGTCATTGTCTTGCTGGAAAATAAATCTTCTCCCATGCTGCAGTTCTTTTGCAGACAGCTTCAGTTTGTCCTCCTGGATTTCCCTACAGTTTGTGGCTTTCTTTTCACCCACTGTCTTGATGAGCCTTCCAGGGCCAGCTGCCGTGACGCATCCAGATAGCATGATGCTGCCGCCACCGTGCTTCACAGTGGGGATGGTGAGTTTGTGGTGATGTGCAGTATTTGGTTTCCGTCAAAGAAAGTGTCTTGTCTGATGGCCAAAGGCTCCAATTTGGTCTCAACAGACCACAGAACGTTCCTCCTACTTGACTATGGAGTCTTCCATGTGCCAATTGGCAAACTTTAGTCAAGATTAAATGAGCTTTCTTCAACAGTGGCGTTCTTTCTCTTTGTCTGGTGAAGAAACCTGGACAGCAGTTGTTGTAGCTCAGTCTCTCTCATCTCACCTGCTGGAGCTTGGACCTCCTTCAGAGTCACAGGTGTCTTGGTGGTCTCTCTCACTATTCTCCTTCTTCTTCATTTTGTGAGGATGGCCTGCTCTTGGTAGATTTACACGTCCCGTATTCCTTCCATTTCTTGAACTCCTGGGGATGTTTAGGGCCTCGGAAATCCTTCTGTATCCATCCCCTGACTTGTACTTTTCAATAATCTTTTCTCTGAGTTGATTGGAGTGTTCTTTTGTCTGCAATGGTGTAATGGTAGCCAAGAATCCCGATTAACCAATGAGGAGACCTTTCAGGCACAGGTGTTCTTATACTGCAATCACTTGGGATGCATTCACTGCCCTCAGGTGGTTCTAATTTCATTAACTGTGCGACTATGAGCACCAAGTGGCTTTACCTTTGCTAAATTAGGACAGGCCCTTTGCCATTGAAGAGGGTTTTCTTTTGTGAAAAAAGTGCCAATTTTAGTGACCATGACTGATTTATGACAGCAATAAAAGAATAAAACATCCAAGGGGGTGAATACTTTCTATAGACACTGTACCGCGTTACTGTTACTGCTGGCTGTTCACATGTGTGAGGTCTGCGGATATGGTTGAACTGACAAAAAGGGGCAAATACTGAGAGAATTTGTCGAGCAAGTGATATTTTGTCAGGATCTGCATTCTCACTTTGTTGGAGCTACAAGGTCACCAAGCAAATCCCCCCACACGTTCTCACAGAGATCATCTGATAATCCACACGAGCTTTGCTCCTGGTTGTTACTCAGAAGCAGAAAGGTTGTTTGATACTCCACGCACTGATGGGGCTTCTGTTTCATCCTAATGAGTTGGATCGTTTGGCTCAGCTTGCTCCTCAGTGAGCCAAACCGCTCGTGATTTAGATCCACTCTTTGCTGTTTTTAATGTTTCCAAAATGTGTCCATATTTCAGCCTGAGCCTGAGTTTCGTTGATTATCATTTTAATATAGTATCCAAAGCATGTTACGCAACATCACGTTGCCGCCTTCACCTCGTGCATTTGTGTGAGACGGGGCTGAAGCTTTTTAACATCCTCTCTGTAGACTGTTCACACCCTTCAGCTCGGCTCTCAGATGGGAGTTGACCACCATTTTTCACAGGAGGTTGTCATAAATTATGGTGATGGACGACCCAAGTGCAGACAAGCGAGCAAACAGGAGGCAGATGGATGAGAAACTAAAGGACTTTATAAAAGAAAACAAAGGGGCTGGGAAAGCAATGCACTCCTAAAATGTAACTTCTAAATTCTTAAGCGCCTTGATGTAAGACGAACATGAAGGCAAACACAAATGAGACAGATGTGTAGACAATAGGAAGGATCAGGGAGTGAACAAAAGAAACTTAATTGCATGTACACACGGAGGGAGGAAATTAAACTAGAACAACAGGAATGGTAATCAGAGCCGAGACTAGAGTAATGTGCTATGAAGCAGGCTCAGCACACACAGATACCTTTAGGAGATTTGGCTTAAATAATGTTAACAACAAAGATCAGATTTAGTGGTACAACGAAGCTGGGTATCCACTTGATGAGTCATCCCAAGTTTTTTTGACATTGGCACCTGTTTATGTAGAATGGGTGACGCTGTCATCAATCACAATCATGGGTGGTTTGGCATCCTTTCATTTTCTATATTTGTCCTGTTCAAGTTTACGTGGAGCTGGTACCTTTGTCCGGTAATCAACAAAAAGAGCTCAGCCTGGACCGGTCGCCTGTCCGTCACAGCATTAGAGGACACTTTAAAGAGACAGTTCAGATCTTTTGAAGTGGATTTCTGTGGAAAAGGTTATAAACGGTTACTGTCTTACCTGTTGAAGTTAGTTCTTTGAACGACCTCAGTTTGGAGAAATACAGTTTAAATCCAAACATAATGATGAGTGTAGCCAAGGTCAAAGTAAGATTGCTGCTCCTTAATACAACATAGATTTCAAAAATGTCAAAGCACCTCATGCAAACACTATTTTACTAGAAGCACTCAAAGAGAGCATACCTCCACCAAGGCCGTAGCATCAATAAAAAATAAAAACCAGCAGAAAGATTTAATCAATCAAGTTTTTTTTTTTTTTTTTTTTTTTTGTGACAACCCCAACATTTCTTGAAAATTTCATCCAAATCTATTCTTTAGTTTTTATGTAATCTTGCTAACGGACAAACAAACAAACACAACCATAAATAAACATAACCTCCTTTGGGGAGGTAACAAAAAGGGGTCACCTGCTGCAGCATAGGCAACAATTTAACAAAGGAGTCACCTGTGACATTGACCTTTGACCCCATGACCTTGAAATCCATAGGCCTCCCCCTTGACCAGAGGTATCCAGCTGTGTGGAGTTTGACATTCCTACGTTACACTGCTGCAGTTAGAGCACAGGATCACCTGTGACATTGACCTTTGACCTTGAACTTTGACTGGATCACCACAAGAACTAAATCACATGTTCCTTGTACCGAGTTTGAGGTTTCCTGAGAGTTTCATGAAAATCCATTCATAATTTTTTGAGTAATCTTGTACACAGACAGACAGACAAACAAAGAGACACTACTGAAAACATAACCTCCTTGGCAGAAATAAGTCAGTCTTGCCTTAAATGTTTTTTTTTTTTTTCAAGCAGAAATATTATATTCTTGCCTAAAATGTCCCAAGTTGCACTGGAAGGGCTGTAGATAGTCACACTAGTAACCACAGATTTTCCATATAAATTAGCCACTTCAGAATTCCAAAATGATTCATTTTAGTTCCTACAGTAAAAAGGGGCAAACTTTAGAACAAACTGCTTCTATTTTAGGCAACGAAAACAACAATTCTGTTAGGATTTTTCTCATGAATTTGTTTCTTAGTCAAAGTAAAATGTCATGCTACAATCTGAGTGAAAACAGAGGAGACTCCCACAGTTACACCACCAAGGCTTGTTTTTTTAATGTTTTCACTTTTTGAGTTCACTGATTGGTTGAGAGGCAAAAAGTGTTATTAGAACGAGTTTCTGTTGAACTACTGTGGTGTAGTCGTGAACTGATGTGCGGAAATGATACGTCATATCGAAGATGCTGAATAAATACACAAAGGAGTTCCCGTAGTGGTTAAGTTGTTTGGCAGCTTTACATGTGATGATCTCCTATCCAGAAACCTAACTTGCCTTGGAACAAGTTGAGTTTGCAGCATCTGTTACCATGGCGATGGGCCAAGTAAGAAGGGATCCAGCTCTCTGATGCTGAAGCAGAAACACAAGTTACTCCAAAACGACACTAATCCTGTTTTCTAGGGCAGGCCACTGTTGTAACAGGAAGTTAGAAAAAACAATTACATCAAACACCACAAAAGAATAAAAGCCTGGCTTTTTTAAGATATATATTTTATTTTAAAGGAATGCTTATCTCCTGTCACCTTTTTTGCCAGAGTGTTAAAGTTGTATTTTCTCATGGTGAGCAGAGACAGAGTTATACAGTAGATGTTTTGGCCAAACCTTGCAAATGACCTTATTCACAATCTCATGCGATATTACAAAATCTGTTAGAGCTCAAAATCAAAGTTGTGGATGGCTCTCAGCTACTGCCACGCCGAATTTGAGCTCGATAGCTGTAAAATTGTAGCCGCTTTTGTGTTAGCTAAAACCATTCGGCAGTGGTGGCCATCTTGAATTGGGTTGACTCCAAACGTTAATCAGTTGTGGATGTAACATCAGCACACCAAAGATCTAAATCTAATACCAGCAAAACCCACAGACCGTGGAAAACAGTAGCCAGCTCATGAAGCTAACTTATTCATGACTACCATATCTGCCATGTCAGCACTTAATTTATACATTTCTACCCAGAGCCGTGTCAGCACTTCACCACTCAGTAAGACTCCCCTTTTGGTTCTGTGTATTTAAAACAAGGCGTAGTGTTGTTGTTTTTGCGCGCTTTCTGTTTGTCTATTTCACACTTTACCTTTAAATCGTCCTTTATAAATTGTTCATGAACACCTATGTTTCTGCTTTTACCAAAATATTCTGTTCAAATACATGGGGGGCTGTGTTTAACAAGGAAAACAACAGAATTGGCATGATCCACTGTGCACAACTTTCAGGCTGTCTAATAAGGTACACGTTTTTTCATTATCACCAAAAAAAGGTGGAATATTCTCACTTTAAAAAGCTGAAGAAACACTGTGAAATAGACAGGGTTCCTTTTCTCTGAGGTGTTTTAGAGAAATTACTTTGTGAAGGCGCAGTTATGCAGCTGAACCAGAAAAAAACCAGCCCATGGGATGTTTTCATTGATCCTTGTTTCTCCTTCAGCCTCTGCTGCAGCTCTTCCCAGCAGAGTGTCTGCCTTTTCACCTGGAAACTCGCTGTCATTTTGTCCCTGTGGAAGCAATTTCCAATACAGACCTTTGGCAGGATGGCCAGTCAAACCCCTCAGGACCGCTTTTACCTCACCTTTGTCTACAGCCTCAAAGCATCCTCACACAGCCTGTTTCTATAGTCAATATGAAGGTGTGTATTAAAAAAAAAAAAAAACATTTGCAATGCAGCACACACTTACATAATAATGTCTTTGATTTAGATGTTTTTTTTTTGCCCTTGCAAGTCAGGCACAAAGCATGCAGTTTGCATTATGATATCAGTTATGCATATTTAAGACATGGAGAAACAACAGCCAAAGATTGGGATTACAAAACTAACGAAAAAGCAAACAAAGAACCCTGCAGTAGCTCAAAGCTGCCAAGAATGCAGAGGCTGCAACGAACCACTAACATCTACCATCCTTCAGGAGTATCTGTCATTAAAAAGTTACATAATGAGGAGTAAATTGTTTGACTTTCTGGAACTTGATGAGTATTCTTACTCAGAAAAAGAGACCCTTATCGCAAAACCTCAATTCAAATGGTTAATCAAATATTGAATTACTATGTTAATTCTGTTTCATGCAGATTGTTTTGTCAAATTGGAAAGAAAAACCTATACGAAAAAAACCAAATAAACACTGAAAACTGCTGGGTTTAAAACAACCTAATTGGACCGGGCCAACCATGGGTAGATTTTACCTCAACAGGGTTGGTTTATCAATGTGACTGAGCATATTGAGTTAAGTTTTATTTACCCCAAAAATAAAATAAAAATGACTAATTTGTTGAGTCAAAACTACTAAGAAGTTGAGTTGCAAAGAACAACCTAAAATCTGCCTTAGTTTTTACATATTTACAGCTTGGATTGGTGCTAGCTAGCTGATGCTAACAGTTATTAGCA
Source organism: Kryptolebias marmoratus (assembly GCF_001649575.2). Classification (NCBI taxonomy): domain Eukaryota; kingdom Metazoa; phylum Chordata; class Actinopteri; order Cyprinodontiformes; family Rivulidae; genus Kryptolebias; species Kryptolebias marmoratus. Next base: position 21,578,778 of record NC_051431.1, read on the forward strand.
TCAGTTAGCTATCATCAACTAATCCTGTTATAGGAAACCAAACTCAGTATTTGGTGCAAACTAAAGTTACTAACAAAACCAACCAGCTTAAATATCTTCTTACAAGTTGTTTTTACCCTTGTAGCTTTTTTTTTATTTTTTTACAGCTTAAGGCAGAGGTCCAGTCAAGTCCATATTGGTCAACTTTTGTTTTAAAATGGTGGATTATGAAGGACGACTCATCTCAAACTTTTTGACCTAATATTTGGTCAAACCAACCTATAACATTACAGTGCTAACCCAGCAATTGAGTTATCAAAATAATCCAGTTTTAACTTTATAGAAATCCTAAATTGTCAAGTGTTTTCTTCTGCTGTTAGCTGAAGTTTTTGTTGCCCTCAGCCGTCAGAAAATTAGCAAATTAGCTATTTTAAATTCCTGGATATTACAGTTATGCACAAACCACATTACGCTGTGAAACTGTCATCTTTATCAATTAGTAAAAACAGTCACTTCTCAGGGCTGTGAAAAGGGGCAAATAGTGCTAATGACATGTCACCTGACTTAAGTTGAAGTTCTGCTGCAAATCTGACTTTAGCTACTTGTTTTTTTTAACTCAGGATTCATTTTGTACACTAAGTTTCTTTCCCCCTTTTTAACTTATTGCTGGGAAGTGTGGTGAAAAACAAGTTTTTATACTTGGAAAAAAATGCCATATTTTTTGTGAATACTGCTACTTAGTAGAAAGTCGACAAATGCACTTTTTGTTAAGTTAAAGAGATAGAAGTTTTAGGATCAAGTAGAAAACAATTTATGTTCCGAGGTTGGGTAGCAGTGGACACCTATAGAAATGCCTCCCAAAAATATGTTTTATGAATAAGTGAGAAGTCAACAGCATAATAAATTTGAAAGCTTTCTGAAAGTGCCTCTGCCCAACATATCTATGAACAAAACATCAACTATTAGTTGCAATTATGCAAACATTTTTAAAAGTCATTATTGGTGGTTAGAGTAAAACAACACTGTGTTATAAGGGAGTGTAATAATGGCATAGCTATAGCGATGAAGTGCAAAAAAGGTAAATAATAAAAAATCATGTTTTAAAATAAAGTCTTGGGTTTTTTTTTTGTTTTTTTACAAAAAGATGAAGGTGGAATTTTAGGCTTTTGTTGCTCTGCCTTTGCATTGTTATTATTTTTAAAGGCTGTTAAAAAGGATTTATTTTGATTTTTGTTATCTTTTATGAACAAACTTTTTGTGTTTTAGTTGTTGTTTGTATTTGGAAATAATCTTTTTTTTTTTAATGCAGTCTGAAATTAATCAAGATTTGAAACCCGGTCCATCTGAAGCAAAACGTGCAGCTGTTACCGTGCTGAGAACCTCAAATAAACACGTTTAAGGAACACAAGTTCTGCCGTTGACTTACACAAAGTCTCCTCCTGGTAAAGGCACAAAGGAAAAATTGAAATGACCTATGCGCAGGGCTACTTCATCTTAATGCACGTCTCGTTTGGCAGCTCCATCAAACGGAGCGTTCTGAACTTTTTCTCCGGCTTGACGACTGCACGCCCGTCTGCCCCGCAGCTCGACACTTTGGCTCTCCAGAGAGTGCTGACACAGCTAACCTGCTTTTTTTTTTTTTTCATATCTCCCTTTCCCTCAGTCCTCGAAAAGGTCAGTCTGTCCCACCCTCTCCTCTCCTCAGCAAGCATCCTTCACTGCACATCCTTCACGCCCCTCCCTTCTCTCCCCCCCGTATTCATTAGTGTAATGAGTTCAACCAGCAGCCAATGTCAGCCGACAGTCACACTTATCAGCCCTGGAGCCCTTATCCAAACAGCCACTCCCTCAAAATGTGATCTGCATCTCTGACCAGATCGATTCGCTGAATAACAAACCCTCATCGTGGCCTTCAAGGTGAAACTGGAGCTAAAGCAGTTCCTTGAAGGGATTCATATCGCCCGCCGTCTTTCATGCCAGAGCTTTTGTCTGAAATCATGGTATGATGAGAAGGGACGAAGTTGTAACAGTTTGGGTCAAATCTAATGCGACACTGTGAGCGCTCACCACATGTGTTAACGCTCAGAGTATCAGATTTTAGCTGAACATCTAGACATTTGTTCTTTTAAAAGAGTTAAAAGAGTCTTTTTCTTTGGCGGCTGTGGCAGCCATCTTGAATCAGTTACATCCGCCGGTTACTTTCAGCGAGTATCACTATAATCCTGTGGTTCATGTGATATTTTGCTAATAAACAGAGCTGACTTCAATAGTTAGTTCACTGGATCGGTTAGAGCTTAGAGGATGTGTTGGGAATCTGTCTCAACTACTACCACACCAGATTTTAGTTTAACAATTTTACAAATCGACTGAACATAACCATTTTCGGCTGTGGTGGCCATCTTGAATGGCATTGACTCTAAAAGTTGACCAACTGTCTGTACAATATTTCGCCTTCTGAGAGCTACATTCAAATCCATTCACTGGTTCTTAGGATATTTTGAAAACAGTACCAACATATGGGCACACGAGCCAAAACCTTCTTGCTGTCAGGTTTGCTGATCTTTGGGCACTAAAACTGAAACAGTAAACCAAACATCCCACCTTTTCATACCTGATCCTGTTCGTTCTCCTAAAGTTCCCTTTCAATTTGCATCGGGTTGCGTGGTTATCTTCTAGGATCTGTGTACTTTTGTTTTTTTTTACCCGTTCTTCTCTGCTTTCAAGGACTTTGGTGGTGAGATTTCAGCAGACAGCTCGGTTGGGTTATGATCCGTCTGGGGAGGAGAAAGAGCTGATTGTGGGTCGCCTCTGCTGAGATTCTGTGTTCACAGATAAGATAGCCCTCGGAGACACGCTGCCTGCAAGCGCATTGTCTTCTATTTCCATAGCCAGCCGATCATATCTGGGTCAGCGTATTTGGCTAATTAGAGGGTAGAATAGTTTTTCACATTTTCGCGATAGTGGGATGTGCTACAATGAGCATATATTTCAAAGACAATAGAACTGTGACTGCAAATCCCCCATGGGCTTTTATACCTCCATTTATAACACCCTATCTCCTGCTCATCAGCACCATAATTTCCTGCAGAAATTGCGTTTAGGCACTTGGTATTCAATAGAGGATGTTTATCAGATTATGTGAGCCTGTGCAGTCAAATTTGCATGTTTCTGAGGCGCTGGCGTCAGGACTTCAGCATCTGAAGGCAGGAAAGTCCAGGGCAAAGATTTGATTTTGGGTTGTTTTTTTTTTCGAGAGCTCGCAGCCTTTTCTTCCCAAAACTCCAGCGTCAATACGACGAAATTTTCTCCAGAGGCCTTCTCACTTACAAACAAGATTTAGAAAAGTCCCCCCAAAAATAAAACAACCTCCCAATGGTGCTGATAGAGCTTATAAAAGCTTATTTGTATTCTGCAAAGGGAAACGTAGAAATACCGCAGGTGTTGTGGTATTTTCTCTGACATGAATGAGAAATTTATTGGAGTAAGAATAATTACATAATCATAAAAATGTCTGCTAAACAGACTCAGGTCAGTACTACTAGGGGGAAAAAAAAAATCACATTTTCTGTTTCTTTTGAGTTATTTATCAAATGGCAGCATAAATTATGCTTTGGAATGACTCTTTACGGGGCGCCGTACAGTTGAGTTTAAGCCCTCTTTTCTTTAGCTGTTTACATCACGGTGCGTTTACTCCAGCTCCCCCAGGAATCACTACGACCAAGTAATCTGACAAAGTGTAAACTATCACCAGCATCTGAAGTTAGCTTTGCTTCAGGCGTCACCATCTGTTCTTAAAGATGGAGCGAATCACAGATGGCAGGTTTTATAAACTGGACCCCTTCAGCCACAAACACAGTCCTCCTTACTGTCAGGGTGAGGAAGAGAATCATTATGAGAAGATGGATCAACTTTATACACGGAAAAATGATTTGGACAAAAAAAAACAACAACACCAGGCTGGCAGCGGTACAAAATGACCTCGAGAGGTTTTGGTCATTATTTTAAAAGTGTTTTTAAAAGTGTGAAAAAAAGTGCATAAATCCTGTGCGAAGCTGAATTTTGAAAGTAAACAGCAGGAGATGAAAAATGAGGTTTTTGCTGCGGCTTGATTCAGATCTCGTTCTACGTGAAAACACACGATCGCAGCACTACTCTTGCCAGAACGTGCTGCATTATACACTTTTTAGCTGTTAATATTTATAGAAACAAAGAGGCAATCTCCAAGGTCATTCCAATTTTCTTCGGCATTTGTAAAGCAAAAACAAAAAAAAAGATTGCATTTCTAGAGCCTGCTCTCTCGTGAAAGTGTAAAACGCAATCACATACAATGTAGTCATGGAGGTTCTAAAATGAAAGCTTTGGGGTGGGAATCATCATGTTAACGTTGGAACTTTAATGAACTTCAGAGTCAATTTGACCCCAAACCATAATCTTTTTTTGAGCCTAACCAAGTAGTTTTACTGCCAAAATCTAGCTAAAAGTGTAATCACTCTGAACTAAATTTCTAAAACTTACAATAGAGCATGAAGCCTGCTAGCCAGTCATTTTCATTCCAATTCACACCTTTATGCATGTGACCAAAACAGCTCTATTGTAAGCCAGGGAAACATGGACCCTAATGACCCTCAGGTGGGAGAGGAGTGAGATTAATCTGCATGTGAATTTACAATTGGAGGGTATTTTAAAGCGTGGAACATCATACTCTCCGGTGCTGAATTGAAAATTCTCCCTCCATGGGAAGCAAACCGTTCAAATTATGTATTTGAGTATGGAATGGGTTGAAGAAAGGGAAGGTTACAGCACACCATGGCTTAAGAATTGCTATTGCTACGTAGCCCTAGCATAGCTGTGTGATTGTGTTTGGTGTGGAGTTTTGTTCTTACTAGGTCTAGGTTTTTGAAGCACTGTCACCTCTGCTTATCGCTCATCTCTCGCTGCCTGTTCAGTACAGAACTCGGTTCATGATTCTGGTCTGGGACTTTTAGGGCCCTGTATGGTGATGCACAGTTATACATTTTTGAACTTTTACAGTGGTATCTCACCACCAGCACTCCGAGGTTGACCGATCAAGGATCGTAATCCGTATCTAAATCAAAGCTAAGGAGTAAGGGGAACAGAACCTTTGCAGAACCCTGTGCCTGTTTAGCTACATTCTGTGGACTCAGTGGATTTATTTAACCCTCCCAGGGCCTTCGGGTCAAATGGACCTAAAGGCCCTATGGACCTTACAAGGGCTTCTCTTCCTCTCTTCAGTTAGGAGGGCTTCAGGAGGGTCAGGAAACAGCCGAAGACTCTGGCATTTGGGTACCATTCTATTTTATCTGTTTTTGTCTGACTGTATCTAAGCTTATTTCAATACTTTTGTTTTACATTGTACCTTGAGTTATTTTATCTTTGTGTCTTGTGATTTATATCTTGAAAAGTGCCATATAAATAAAACATACCAACTTTACCTGTGAGGCAGTCTCTGCTTGTCTGTCGTGTTCACAGGTGGTCGTTTTAAAAGCTGTTTTGTGACCTTCGTTTAGAGAGTCTTTCGAGACAACACTTACAGGTTGTGAGTCCTGCCGTTGTCTCGACACTCCTGCCAGAGTAAAGCATTGCGTAGTAATAATCTTTGTTATTTTCTAGTTTAGCCTCAGCTGTTATCCATTCCATACAAAACATCCCAACAACAAGCAACACCTGTGCATCATCAGGAACTAAGGTAAGTCCATCAAACCAGCAGTAATAGACACACTGTGTACAACCGGTATTGTTTGTACAACGTAGCATTACTAAGTCACAGCTACATTAACTTTGTTGTTAGGACTTGTATGTGAGGTAAATGTAATCAAAGTTGCTGCATTCATGCCACAGAATCTTTGAAGATGACCGACAAACCTGTGGTAACCTGGTGTGGCTGGAGATCCTGCCACATCTGCTGGAGTGTCAGACATGTAACAGGCAGTGCTGTGATGCTATTTTCTCACAGCCACATATGTGCACACGCCAAAGGAACGCAAGGCAGATGTGTGACGGGGGGGCTAAAAGTAAGAATGGAAACTTCCTGTTAGGTTTACAGACCAGAACTACTTGTTGTCAGGGTTTCAGGGTAGTGTGAAATCTGAAAGGTGATATCCTACACCAAAGTTTAACTGTGACCATTTACCTGTGTTTGATGGCGGAGTTGATAAGATTAGGATGGATTTTCAGTCTGAATGGTTATAACACCTTAACAGCCAGGAAGTAGGAACATGAGCCAATGGAGGTGTGGGGTTGGGAGTGGAATTACATCTTTTAAATTAAAGCCCAATGTTTTTGTGTTTTATGCAAGAAAAAGCTGAAATGTTTTGACCTGAGCTGGGGTCACTGAAAACGATAAATATAAAATACTACAGGGAAATGCAAGACACCCTCGGGGATTAACCGAACAATAAGAGCTAATCTTAGACGACCCTCAATAACAAACATAATATTTTCAAAATGTGTAAAATGTCCTCGCAGTCTTCTTGTTTTTGCCGACCTAAAAGCAGCGTTACAAGCCTGATCCTGTCTTTGATATGGATGTAATCCTCAAGACTGTCGTCAAATTCAACGCAGCAGTCTTTTCCTACAGATTCCTCTCTGCTTTATTTACTGACTGATGGATGACACAAACATTCCCGTCCTCTCGCTCTGCCCTGCCCATGACTCTCATTTCTCTCACCTGGTAATGACCAGTCATGACTGAGGTTCCGTCATACGCTGTAATGAGGAGACGGGGGGGGAAAAAAAAAAAAAAAGGACTGTTCAACTCATTTGCCGCTCGTCTCTTCGCCCTGACTCTGAAGAGGGGCTGGGTGCTGATCAGCTGGTGAATGGCCGTTCCCAGTCACGTCACAGGTGAGAAGAAAAATAAAGTCTTTACTGGAAGAAAGTGCTCTTCTGTGAGCTCGGACGCCTGTGAAAGGTTGAAATTTGAAATTCAAATTGAAATGAATTAAACAAGACTTTTTTTTTTTTCCTCCTAAAAGTAAGATGAATGAAATGGAGAAGTTTGGGGATGTTTGGACAGATGTCTTTAGGACTCATTTTCTCAGGCTGAAACAGTCGTCACTTTTTAATGGTGTCCCATCCAAGCCAACAACAACATACTGCTTTTACAGCTCATGTTCACCATAACTTTCAAGTTACAAACTCTTGGACCAATATTTTCATATAATTACCACCTGCCACCGGCGGGAATAATGTTTTTGCGCCTCAGTGTGTTAGCATGTGTTTGTCTGCAGGATATCACTCGAACCACTGGAGGGACTTTAATGAAACTCTCAGAAAAAAAAATCGATTGATATACGTCTACAACTGCTAAACCAACTGAGTCAGCCCAGTTCATGCTGGTCACCACAGCGTATCAACATTAGCCAACACAAACATGGCTGTAATTCAGTCAATTTAACAGATGTTGAGTTAAAACGAGGTGTGGTAGTGGCTGAGAGTCATACCCAACACGTTCTTTTAGTGCCACCACATCTCACGACATATGAGATCCTGCATAATGTAATTTTAGGTTTGACCAGAATGGCTACAATAATGACTAACATGGCTTAAGTTTAAAACTCTGGCATGAAAGGCAGTGGATGATATTTGTTTCGTCAAGGAATGCTGGGCCTTTAACTTTGTTTTCAGTCATAATTTAAAAAAAACCAAACAAATGCTATTATGGGTAGTGTACGACCTCAGGAACCCACTGGGTTGAATCAGAGCCAGGGAAAAATAAACGCTGCCAAAGTGAAAGTGGAGCCTAATACAGAGTTCCTGAAATAGATTTTTGTATCTCTTAAATAAACAAGCCAAAACAGACTGACGTTATCCCTCGCTTTGTTGGAGTCTTTACAGTTATAGAATGTTGTTTATTCAGAGAACGTTTGCTCCCTCAGTGAGTTACCAAACTAAACATGTGGCTAAAGTGTTGGAGGTAATGAAACAAGTTTTGCTTTTTGATGAGCTGGCGATTCATCATTCTTCCTGTAGCTCTTTTATGTCTTATTAGGGCTTAACCATAAGGTGGAACGTTACAAGCGCAAGAACAAATTGAAACGATTATCACTTTGTATGAAAAAAATGATTAAACCACAGCTTTAAACCTTGCAAAGAATGCCTGCTTCGTGTGGTTTCAGCACTGGCCTGCTGCACATCATCAAGCAATGGTAATGTTGATGAAATGTAAATCTTTCGCAATATTTCATTTATCATGGCCTCTATGGGCTTTTGTGGGCTCAAATGTATTGTTTCTAATGAAAAAAATGTCAAACGGTGATCTTAAAGAACAACATGATAGTTGAGATTTTCTTTTTACAAGGACAGCAAAAGAAAAAGTGAGCAGGTTAAAAAAAAAAAGAATGAGATTGGGGATTGTTTTATTGTTCAAATCTTTCACACTGTCTCTTACCGCTACCGGCCCGGTACTGTGGCTCTCGGAGAGATCCACCACTACCAGACGTTCACTGAGCTGCTCGTCGGGAAGCTGCCCTTCCAGTGTCTGGTCTGAGAGACCGCCCGGGACTTCAAGGAAGACCTGCGCTTCCAGAGCTCCACCGTCACAGCTCTGGAAGGAGGCCAGCGAGGCTCACCTAATGGGGCTCTTCGAGAACACCAACCTGTGCGCCATCCACGCCAAGAGGGTCACCATTGTGCCCAAAGACATCCAGCTGGGGTCTGCGGGGAGAGGGCTTAGAATCACCCCTACATTTAATGCAACAAATATACAACAACAGAGTGTTTTCAGTCAGAGGCTTCTTCAGGTCTGCTGTAAGACCGCTGCCCACGGCTATCAGCATCTATAACAACTCTTCAACGAAACCAGGATGATGAGTTACGTTTAATGTCCCTTTGGGAATAATAAAGTCTCTTTAAATTGAATTTTGAAATGAATTGAATTTGTTTTACTAAAACATTAAGCAAATAGTTGCAACGCTAAGACTTAATCTAGCTACCTGAGCCGGTTTTCAGTCCGGCAGGCACACAGAGCATTAACAGAGCTCCTCCGTGTCTACTGAACATTGTAATATGAAAGCATACAGTACCTATTTCAGAGGATGTTTCTCTTTCTGACCCGTGAAGCGTCGCAGGTGTCAGCTCTGCAGCTGCAGCATCCCCCCCCCCCCCCCCNCACCCCCGCGGGTCGCCCCCCCCCCCCCCCCCCCCCCCCCCCCCCCCCCCCCCAACACACACACACACACACACACACACAACGTCCATAAAGAGGTAGGGAAATGTCCTTTATTTTCCGGTCCAGTAGACAGATGGCGGGTTTCTTCTGTGCAGCATAATCTCTCAGCAAAGCTGAGATAAAACTGGTTTAATGCTGTAAAATCCTAAGGTTTTATCCCCGCTGCGGTGATATCATACATATGGCTCAACATCTGGGGGAGGAAGCGAACAGAGGCAGGCCAGACATCATGTGACAGTTCAGGGAGTTTCCACATTACTGCCTCTGTGATGGATAAAGTCCAGCGGACAAGATCGTCTTCAAAGTCAGGGTTTACCTAAAGAGGTTTCTCTTTTAAAAGCTTTGAAGACTCCTAAATGGTCTTTTAGCTTGAAGGAGAATAATTGAAGTGGCAGTAGCAAGCACTGCACTATACTCTAAGACAGATTAGTGAAAATAAGTTGCTATTTTACCCCAACGTCAGAGCATGTTGTTCTCTTTTTATTTATTTAACACACGGTACATGTATAAAATTGTGGCTAAGGTAGCTGTTGTTTCCTTGCGACAGACAGCAGCTTCTTGGTGGACAACTGCTTTTAAAAAGAACCGATTGTTAAAAATCTCCACGACAATGCTGAATGAGTTCGTATTATTTTTATTTTAATGTTTTTTGTCTTGCAGACCACTTACAGTACGTTTAAACTACAAGCTACACTCATCCGTTCACCCCTCCCATTCACACAAGTCAACAGGGTCTACACAGACCAAGAACTGCTGTTTACTGACAATTTGGGACAATTTCTTTAGAAATGATTGTGCAGCCTTTCCAAGACTCGTGCATCCCATCTATAATGGTTCATCTTCTGTTCTGAGAAAGCTGCCGTGACCAAAACGTGACTCAAAATCAAATGTCGAGCTTTCCTTGAAGGAATGCATACCATTCGCCACCCTTTCATGCCAGGGTTTTGAGCCAAGATCCTTATATCTTGAAAACAATTAAGTTTTATCTTTGATTTGGTCTAATTTTTAAATGGGAATTACTCTCAGCTACTACCACACCAAAGTTTAAGTCAATATGTGAAAAACAGACTGGTTTATAGCCACTGATGGGTCTGAAGAAGTCCATTCAGTGGTTCATAACATAATTTGCTAATGGATAGACAAATGAGCACAGGCATGCACACACGCAACAACCGCCACTAAAAGGTGGGCGACAGTGTAAATGTCTTTCTGTATTATATTAATATTAATTAATATTAGATGTTGTGTGACTGAATGTAAGAAGGACTCTTCTATTTTCCACTCTTCAAACTAAAGGTTGACCGACTGATCAGTCAGACAATGAAATCGCCCAACTGTGACCATTTTTCATGTTGTGGGTCCATTTTGTGGTGCAGCACCGGCAGACCCCAAAAGAAAGTTGGTGTGAAAATAACACAAGAATAGCAACATATCCACCAGACAAATGGTGAAGCTTTGAATTTTAAACATCTCTAAGGGTGCTTTTAAAGAATGTGCACCATGTTGTTATTTCTGTTCTTGACTGTCACGCACAAATTTCTTCAATCGTATTTTTTCTTTCTTTCTTTCTTTTTTTTTTAAATTATTGAAAATTCTAAAGTGTATCACCAATAAACCATTACCATCACAGGCTAAAAACAAAGCATAAAATCCACGTCATGTGTTGACTACTACTTCTGATTTCTAAGAAAGTGGCACTGGCTACTGAAAAACCCCCAACCAATCAGCTGCTGTTTTCATACTTTGAATGAGTCAGAATATTTCATGCAAAAATGCAGTCAGTTTAAAGAGTTTGCAGTTGTACATGTTTTCTTACTGTGCAGTTTTATATTGAAAAAAAAAATGTTCAGAACATTTTTCTTTCTCCCCAAATTCAGCTTCTTAAAAGTAATGAGGATGAAATCTGCCATTTCCAAAGCTGCTAGCGCCACGTCCTCTGCACCCTGAGAGTAAACGATACTCATGGCGGCAGTCATGTTTCCTGATTTGCTCTTGTTGCTCGATATATTTATAGAAACTCAAATCTCCATCCTGCATAATGCACGGCACATTACCACAGCAGGATTTCCAGCACTTCTGTGACCAAGTCACACTTCCTGTTGGCCTCTTCTTTTTCTGAGCCGCTATTTAATGCACAGATTGGGATGAATCACGTCCACGTTTAACTTTACTAATGATGAAACACTTTCATCTCAGGAATCTGAATGTCTTACAGGATGCTGGTTGTGTCACTGACAATAGCTTAGCTGTCATTACGTGCTCTCACATACACAATAAATACAAAGCAAAAAAAAAAAAAAGTTTAAAATGAAAGCCCTAGCATTCTCTGAAGAAATGCAAATCGCTTGATGCCTTGTATGCTGGAGTTTTAAACTTGGATAATGAGAAAGGATGGAGTTGTAGCCATTTTGGTCAAACCTTATAAATTATATATTGTGAGATCTTGCTAGATGTGTTATTGCCTGGAGTATGTGGTGTCAATGTCTCTCAGTTACTACCACGTCAACGTTTAGCTCAATATCTCTAAAACTGAGTTATAGCCACTTTTGGGTTGGCAAGTGTTGATAAGCTGTGGCGACCATGTTGAAACGGACTGACTCCAGAAGTTAATCAGGTGTAGATGTACATCCAGTGATTACTTTGTGAGAGTTTTATTAAAATCCATTCAGTTGTTCATGACATATTTTGCTAACAGACAAACAGGGTTGGTAAGAAGAGTTAATGCCAAAGTTTTAACCAAGGATCCTGTGCAACGTGTAGAGTTTAGAGCAGGCGTTCGGGATGATGCTCAGCTACAACCACATCAAAATTGAGCTCAGTAGCTGTAAAATTGGCCGAATCAAAGCCATTTTTGTTTTTAAGGCCAGTTGGCTGTGACAGCCATCTTAAATTTGGTTGACTTCAAAAGGTAATCAGTTGTAGTCTTTCATCCAATGATTACTTTCTGTCCAGCAGTTCATGGGATACAAAGAAATGAGCACACATTACACAGACACGAGCAAAAACCTTATTTTCCTTTCGCCTTCTGTGGCGAACAATAAAAATTATGAGTGAATTAACCTTCGGGTCAAATGGACACGAATTTAGGAGGGCTTCAGGAAGGTTACAGTTTGTGTTTTTTGAGCAGCAGAGTTCTGATTTTAGGGATCATGTTAGTGTTTTTTTTTTTGTTGTTGTTATTTTTGCTTGCAGGGATTAAAAACTCCGGAAATCCCAAGAGGGATTACATCCAGATCTCCAGTCCTGAAACTGGACCTTAAACTGATAAACTGTAACTTTCAGGGTCACGGGGTGGGCATGTTTTGGATGGAATCCGGTGCGGTTAGATACAAAACCGTTGGAAAGGAATCCTGACTAGGTAAACAACCACAACAAAAAACAAAAAAATCTATCTCTGCCTGATTGTTTGGCCTGCCTGTGTCCTAACCCAAGATACGCCTGTTACTGGGAGAACATAGAGTCGACACGGACCAGCGCGGCAGCATGAGGTGCAAAAGCTGCAGCCGAAACAGGCAGTAAAAACACATCAAACAGCTCACCAGATATAACAGGATAACAGCTTGGCTGTGTGGCCAAATAGCAGTCGTACAGCTGCAGGAGCGCATAAACACTGAAACAGGCGCATAAAATTTGAAACCCAAATGCACAGTGAACTAAAACAAGAAGCACAGCAGGGACAGGGAATGTAAATATTTTCCCCTCCTGTGAATGCACCGTTGGCAATAAAATTATCATGCCGCAGTCCATTCTGCAGCGGAACGCCATGCTATTATTGCCAGCGAAGATGCACAAAACACACAGAGGAGAGCGATGCAAAATGACACTTATCTACGCTGACCAGGAAAGTGTGTAGGCGTGCACATGTCTTAAGTGACAATTACACCGAAGCGTGTTTTATAGCAGCTAATGTCGACAGAGAAGAGCTGAATAATGGGCAGAACTCCAAAGCTGAAGGGGAGAAGACAGTTAAGGCTCCATCATGGAAATGGGCTCCACTATATAATATTGCATGAATTGATGACACGACTTGTAATGTTTAATCATTGTACCGGGGCTCCTCCTATCAATCTCACCTGTCAACACTGCACAACAGTGGGTCATTTTGCATCAGTTCACTTTAATTCAGGTTATTTATATTGCGCCCATTCACAACAAAGGTAGTCTCAGGGCCCTGTACAAAAGACAAAACAAGTCCAAACCCTAAATCTAATTCAGTCCAAAACAAATCTATATTCAGATACGATTACAGTCAATTTATTCCTATTGTAATACAGTACATTTACATACAGTACATTATAAAATGCCATTTAGTAAATGTTATCTATCCAAGGAAGTCAAAAGATTGCATCAAATCTTCACTTTGTTGCTATTTTCCATCCTGAGCAGCACATTGGTGATAGTGGAAAGGAACGACTCCCCTTTAACAGGAAGAAATCTCCAGCAGAACCAGAACCAGGCTCAAGACAAGCGGCCATCTGCCTCGACCGGCTGTGGTTAGAGAGGACGGGAAAGAGACACAGAGACTCACAGAATGACTCGTCCAGGTGGAGTTTCTATGGGAAGAAAAACAAGAATACAAAGTTAATGACAGCAGTAACTGAATATATAAGCATGAAGAGTAGAGAGAGTAAAGGCAGCAGCAGAAAAAAGAAATGTGGTCAATTTGTCCTCCATCAGTCTAAGCCTGTAGCAGCATAACTAAGGGATAGCACAGGAAACCCAAACCAACCCTAACTATAGGATTGATCAAGCAGGAAAGTCTTAATCCTAGTTTTAAAAGCAGACAGGCTGTCAGCCTCACAGACAGAAACTGGAAGTTAGTTCTATAAAAGAGGAGCCTGAGAACTGAAAGCTCTGCCTCCGCTTCTACTTTTAGAATCTCTAGGAACCACAAGTAAACCTGCAGCCTGAGAGCGAAGTGCTCTGTTAGGAAAATATGGAACAATAAGATCTTTAATATAAGATGGAGCTTGGTCGTTGAGAGCTTTGTTTGTTAGGAGTAAACATGAAGCCAATGGAGAGAAGCTAAAACTGGAGAAACATGATCTCGTCTAATTCTAATCAGAACTCCTGCAGCAGCATTTTGGATCAACTGAAGACGTTTTGGACATTTTACTTTTGGTCATCCAGATAATAAAGAATTACAATGCGAAGCAATGAATGCATGGACCAGTTTGTCTGAATCATTTTGTTTCTAATGTTATTAATGCGCAGGTAGAAGAAAGCAGACCTGGAAACATTTTAAAGTTGGGGTTAAAAGACATGTCCTGATCAAAAATCACACCAAGTTTCTTTACATTATGTTACTGAAGTTACACGTTAATGAAGTCTTGTCATACTTATTGTGCATATCTTTGGTATGATGACTTCTTTGGCCTGAGCAAAAGGAGGCAGACAAAAACCTCAGCGTGGATCTTTGTTCCTAAACTTCCAGCAGAACAACTTACTGATAACTTGGGTTTTTTCAGCAGCTCAGAAGAGTTTCAGTCCCTGTTCCGAATGTCTCGCTAAGTGACAGGATGCTGCGAGATGAAAAACCCTGAGATGTTGTCGAGGAAGCGGCAGATGGACCCGACAGGAACCCAGGCTCGGCGGCGGCGGCGGCACTGATGGAGCAGAAGAAGTGAGCGCGACATCACACAAGAGGGCGACGAGAGGGAGACGTACGAAATGGAAAAGGGGTGAGGGAGAAGGCGTCGCCGCTTGGTGACATGCGGCAGACTGATTCGCTCGGGAAAGGGCATGTTAAATGAAAGCGGGGCCTGCGACAGCACCGGGGGCGTGCGTTGCACTCGCGTCAAGTTCAGCTGCAACCCCTTTTCTCCTCAAAGGCGACAAACACACACACAGACACACACATCTTTGAATGAGCTGTCAGTTTATTTCCTCCCAGCTCCCTTTAAAAGTTGTTAGCTTGTTGACAAAGATTTTCTTTCCTGTTTGCAGCCATAAACTTAGTCTCCAGCTGAGGGGATGAAACGCCTGGACTGAACTGTATATATTTTTTTAACCTTACAGTGACGTAACTCATTCATGCTGGTATTTATGGAGACACACAGATGAATCGCCACGTTCAAACTGATTTATGGCTCAGCTCTTGTTGAGCCTATAGGAACTGTAACTGCAAGAGGTGGGGGGGTGGGGCAACGTCTAAGCTCAAGGGTGCATGTCCGAAGCGCATCATTTTAGCATCTCAAGTGGCAGCAGCGTGATCCAGACTTCTTGGTGACAAACTTTCCATTCAGCTCTCATTCCTTGTGTGAAACATAATTTATCAAATTAAGCATGAACCAGCTGGCAAATTATGCCCCAATTAGACTGTAAATCACAGATGACTCAGCAGCATGACAGTGACTGCACAGCGCTGGTAAATTCTTCCTCCAATCACCCCACGAGTGAAAGAGGATCCTTTTTTTTTAACGCAACAGCCAGCCCCGATTTAAACCTGAAACACACACGCCTCCATCTGCAAAGCCCCGCCGCATGAAATAGCACCCCTGAGCCCAGGCATCCATATTCCCAAGTCTATGCTTTACTCTGCTTGGCTGAGTTTTATTAATGCAAGGCTTCCGCATTATCCATCATTCCTCCCCGCTAAAGTCCTGACAGTTAATTAGATGCCACATTTGCTAGAACTATATTAAGCATTAAACACAGGAGGGAAAAGCCGCCACCGCTATCGTTGCTGCTGCAGCATCAACCTATGGAAGAAACAGAACAGACGCTCATATGAGGAGAAAGTGAGATACAGCACAGCTAAATGCTTTAAACTCCTAAATCTAAAAGGGGAGGAACATCCGACAGGAACCATACATCACCGTTCCTGACTGCGTCCAGACTCGCTGAGGTCAGGACGCTGATGAATGGCTCCCCGTTTCAACAGCCTCAGCTTTAAGTCAGCATACGTATTAGTGCATTAAACATACTTGTCAAACCATTTACAGGAGCACGGCGACACAGTATCTAGCACTAAAAACAGCAGTTTCCTCAAGTTACACTGAAAAAAAAAACAAAAACACTTTAATCACAAAACATACCTGTGTCCAAACATGCAGGTTGGTGAATATTTTCCAGAGAGGTTTGCTGTTAAACTTTTTGAGCAACATTGTTTACATTCACAGAAATGTAACTGAATGGTGCCAACCAAATGTTTTGTAGATTTATGGAGTTTTAGTGATGTGTTTGTGTCATTTCTTAGTGGAAACCTTTTCCCTTAGGTGTCAGTTCAAGATCTCAGGGGGTAGTGGTTGAAATAATCCTCTGCAAAATGGGACGGCCCTTTGTGAAATTGATGCACATTTAATTGTTGCCAATCATTTTTTTTAGGTAAACAGATGTAAGATCAATATGCAGTTTAATTAGTTATAGAACAACTGACTCAGCAGATGTGATTGTTAAGAAAAAAAACATTCAGTACTCTGCCTTTAACATTCAGCTATGATATGATAATGTACAGGTATAAGGAATGTTCACGCAGTAATTCTACTGTTACATTATAGAAATGTATCACATTAAGATTTCAAAGTCATTTTTCTTAGCTTCTGGTTGGGGGACGTATGTAAAAAAGCCCCTCTCGGCAGTGAGACCGTGATTGATGGCGGGTCTTTACAGAAAAGTGTGAGGAGCAGCCATACGTTGCACAGGACTGTGATTATGGTGGAATTCAGAACATCAACAAATCACATGGTTTATGTAGAGAAAGCAAGCGAGCAGAACCGCGTGACCTGTTTTAAAGTTCACCACAGGGCTGTCGGTATCCGACTCTGGCCACGCAAACGGCGACGAACATTTGGTGCGGGATCCGGCGACTGTTTGAACTGACTTCTACTGTAAAGTAACACACCCCGGTGGACAGATGTCCTCGCTTCGAACGGAGGAGTTTCAATAAAGACGTTCTACAGTCTCCGAGACGTGTCTTGCCCCGGTGTATTTGTAGAGCTGCAGAGAACAAACAGTCTTCAGCTGTTTGCCGGATCAATACAGATGCTCGACTCAAACTTAATTATAAGTTAATTCCTTAAAGGATCGAGTGATTGTAATCTCCCTTAATGTGGTTGAAACATCTAAATCTGGTGGAGTTCTTTTCTTTTTTTTGCCCCCCTTCCAGTTATCTCTGGCTCCCACAACACAAACTGAACAGAACATATGTAGTAATACCTCCCCATGACAATTCGCACAAGGATTTTTCTCCTTTATATACAAATTGTTTCATATCTTCATGAGAATAAGGCTAACAGAGTGGTTCTCAAGGACACCTTTGTCACGCGAAGGGGATTTTCATTAAAGCTGGACGGCTGAAGGTCGTCAACGAGAGCCGTGAAGTAATTGCGGGTTGACCTCCTTTTAGTTCAGTTTGACACGAGGCGGTGATGCGTGTCTCTAAAGAACAAGTGTTCCGTCACACATGGGGGTTTGATTTGCGTGCAGCTTTATTCAACGCGTTTTGCCTAGAACGCCGGGAAGTGACCCTGACGTGGAAAAGGGGGGCGTGGGGAGTGGGGGGGGG
>NC_051431.1:21596488-21601938 GCF_001649575.2 Kryptolebias marmoratus
GGTGGCTGGGTCAGACTCCTGCTCACGTCTCTGTTCTCCAAGGGTGTGAAAACACGAGCTCGTCTGTCCCACTGACTGTGATTACGCGCAAACAGAGCGGGCGGTTGCGGCCGCTGATTCAGCTGAGCCCCACGAAAGACGGAGACGTGCGAATGCAGCTCTGCGAATCATTAGGACACAAACAGGCTTTTTCTTTACTCCCATTTAATGGTCCTCCTAGGCGTCGTTTTAAATTGACATGTTTGGTTGCACATTTTTACTCATTCCCTGAGAAAAGCGTTAATTTCACCTCGGCTGACGGTAAGCTCTAATTTTCTGCCGTCTCTCTTTTTAAGCTATTATCAGTTTCACAAGTTTCCTATAGGTAATGATTGATATTATTATTTCATATGGCTTCTTTTTTTTTTTTTTTCATTCTTTCAAAGGCGTCTAAACGTCTTCCTTAAGTGCAAATTAATATATTCACCGAGGGGTGGAAGCCTTCCAATTTCAATCTCTGCTTGACTGAAATCTTCCTCCTTTAGCATCACAGGAAATTACAGGAGGCTTTTCATTACAGTGGTGTCAGACTCTGACTCCAACTTTTTGTGGATCGAATGTTGGAAATAACTGAGTTAAGAATAGACAAAAGTAAATATGCTGTTACTGACTTTATGAAAATGAAAAGATCTAAAGTATGAAAATCTTTGTGGGGGGAGAAAAAAAGGTAATCTACTTTTGGTGATGAAGGAGAAAAAAAAAGACAAAAAAAAAACTATCTGTAGAAAGCAATAAAATAAAATCACTCGTTGCCTTTTTTTTTTAGGTGTGTGGGGGGGGGGGGCGGTTGCGGGGCTTATTTTCCCAAGAAAAATCCAGTCAGGTTCACTAATGCGATCTGAAATGCAAAGCCATACTGAGTCATCTTTAATCAAACTGAATATATTTTTTCACAGCCTGTCAAGATTCATTGATCTGATTTTAAATGCGCACATTTAAGCTGTGTGCAAAGACATACTGAATGTGCAGGGGTTTTGTATTTTTTTGTTGTTTTTTGGCACGTTGCCGTCTTTTAAACGATTGTGTTTTGTGTATTCCGTCGTGCTGAAGAGGTCAAAATCTCAGCGGGGTCTAAATGTTTCCAAAATGCCACCACGGCGGGCGAAAAAGGAAAAGGTGGCTTTTAAATTAAGTTAGAAACCCAAAAAGGAAAATAAACGAGATGGATACTTCATAATGGGAAAACACAACACGTCTGAAGTGACACTTGCTTGTGTGTCTCTGCCCTTACAGAGACGTTCGGTCTCTTAACATGCCTTTCATGCCTGTCATTAACTTGGAGAATATGTTTCCATGGCAACAACGACTTAGGCACAGCCTCCGGGGACAGTCCTTACACATGCAGACACAAGCATATGGATGGGGGGGCATATCTGCACTTCAAAGACTGGCACACTGACCCGTCAGCTGCCGTTTTAAACACCAATAAATTTCCTGCTGATCTTCTGGGAGAAATGAGCCACTTCTGATTCCTCCTCGGAGCAACAAAAGGTGAAGACCCACAATGCTGCCATTCTCTGCCTGCAGCACAATGAATCTTTGTAAGAGCATTTATTGTCACTAGATACTACTAAAAAAGGTATCTTCCTGTGATGGGCTGCTTGGCATTCATTACCCATTGGTATACTTTGTATCACTGCAAAAGGGTGGGTGAGCTTTGAGCTCTTTGTCAGATCCCTTTGGTCATTCGTGATCAGTGATGTGGTGCATTGTCTGGCTGCCATTTCATGCTGAGTCTGCTTGGTATGCAGCCATGTTTGGATAAATGGTTTGCGTCAAAGTAATGAGCAGTACACAAAACCAAAAGTTTCCCATTATAGCACTGGGTTGTTGGAGTATGGTCAGTGTTACCAGTAGCTTTAATGTTGAGCTGCGTGCCATTTATTGCAAAGTTATTCTAGGGCACAATGCATCATAAAGTGGCAAACCTCTAAAATACATTTCCTGATAGATAAAAAAAAAAGTTAAGCACCTAGATGGAGTGGTAATGTGATAAATGGTCATGTGACTATGTTGCTATGATTACAAGATCAAATTGAATACAGACATAATGCGAGTCCTATGTCATAGGGCTTTGACACAAGTGCTAATTCGGTGCAGAATGGAGTCAAATCCTCCATGTAAGCCCACAATTGTCGTATCTGCTCCTCAAGATCCAGCAGATAAGCCAATGATGAGCTGATCCCACACAGGTTTAATTAGGAAAAGAGTGGCTGGCCATGGAAGGACCTCAATATGATGCAGGAAGTCCATAAAAATGTGACGTGTGGACAAATGTTGTCCTGTTGAAATACTGTACCACGGTGCTGTCTCAAGTGGGGTAAGACACGTGGCTGCAGGATGTCACTGACGTAGCGCTCTGGTGTCGGGGAGCCAGCCACATCCAGCACAGTCAGGAGCTTTTAGAAATGAAGCCAGCATTGCGAAACCAAAAGAGGTGTGAAGCAGATCTCAGCTCAGGTGGTCCCACGGACCATGTGCCATCACTATATCACAACACTGAGCCACTCTGTTGGCTTACCTCTCCACATGTCGACCAATAGTTCTGTTAGTACCTTGCTTGTCGCCACAAAGGTGCATCAACGGTCGGTTGGCTTCAGCTCCCCATGCTGCTTCTGTCTGTTCAGAAACCACACCAAGATGGCCAGAAGGCATCCAAGTCCTAGCTTGAAACCTTGACTTAACCTCAACTACAACCTTTGTGACATGCACAGATGCCCTCAGATACCCATTGGTTCCAATATCAGGCCAATGTGACATCTGTACATGTCACATGTGAAGAAGTTCTCATGCAAACCCACAATGCGACCCCTACATCAAGTGCTAGTAATGCTGTCCAATGAGTCTTTGAGGCATCTTCTGTGCCTGATGACCTTCATTCACTGTTTTGACTTATTGTTGGCCACTCAGGCAAATACTTAATAACACTATCGCTCCAGTTAGGTCCACCACCTAAGCCCTCTGGTTCCTATTCTTGGTCTGCATGTTTACCAAATTACATCCAAGTTACATCCTTCCGGAAACTTAACTTACATCGCAGAGAGCATTTATTGGAAATAAAACCACCTTCTATTTTAACCTAGACATAACTCAGTTGTCGTGACTGACTCAAACTTTAGCTCAGCTGTTCAATACGGCATTAAAAAGATGTGACAGTGTGACAAATTGTTAATGTTTTATGCGACTTGATTCATACGCAGATAAATAGTGTTTAATAAGCCAATTAGTGTGAACTTTTCTGGGAGATTTGGCCTCTTTGCGCACTTTTTGGGCTCCAAATCTTTTTAAACCTCGTACATGACTGTAAGATGTTTAACTTTGCAGAGTAACGTTGCTTTGGAGAACTCCAAATTGGCGATTAGGAACAAAGAGAGGCTAAGAGATGGAACATCAAAAATAGCTGTCTCTGAGATGTCTCAAATGGCATCAACAAACTTAATAGGAGTTTTATTTTAGGGTGAGATGAGGTAAGCATATTTTTCCTTTCAAGTCAACAGATTTTGGGGTTTCTCTGCTTCTGTAATATGCATATTCTTTCAGACTAGGAGGAAAAATTGTTCAAAATCTGCATGTTGTTTCCATTCATTTTCTTTACCAGCTTTTTTTTTTCCTTTTTGGGTCACAGGGGAGCTAGCGTCTAACTCCAGTGGTCACTGTACGAGAGGCGGGGGACACCCTTCACATGTCTCCAGTCCATCACAGGGACACATAGAGACAAACGAGACAAACCATTCACACTCTCACTCACACCCAGGGACAATTTATAGTTACCAATGAACCAAACATGCATGTTTTTGGTCCATGGGAGGAAACCAGTGTACCTGGAGAAAACCCACGCTTGCACGGGGAGAACATGTAATCTCCACAGAAAGGTCACGGGGTATTCCTCATCCTTCTTGCTGTAAGGCGACAATGCTAACCACTGCTCCACCATGTCGCCACACTGGTGTTTATATACTGCAATTTGTCATCTTAAAGTATTTAAATACACTTTTGCATTGATGTAATATTTTAGCATTAACTGTAGAAGGCCTGTGCTATCTATTACTAGGGTCTATTTTACTGTATTCACCTTTATACAGTATGTCTAACAGCATTGTACTGACAAAGGACACTTTCTTCTCATGACCATGCTCTAGCTCAGGCAGTTACAATGAACTCTTTGGTGTTGGCGGTTTAATCTTTTTTTTTTCCATTTATATGCTAAGTCTGCCACAAAGTGGTTTTGAGCCAACATCATCTTTGAGATCCTAATCTTTCTGACACAAAATGAAAATTCAGTGAGTCCCCCCTGAACCGCCAGTGCTGCTTAGAAAGTGACCACAGCAAGAAGGGCAAGTGGT
Organism: Kryptolebias marmoratus; assembly: GCF_001649575.2. Lineage (NCBI taxonomy): Eukaryota > Metazoa > Chordata > Actinopteri > Cyprinodontiformes > Rivulidae > Kryptolebias > Kryptolebias marmoratus. The sequence continues at coordinate 21,600,871 of NC_051431.1, forward strand.
CAAGGCCTTCGTGGCACCAGGTGCTTCCTTATGAACCCCCCCTGGAGAAAGTGTATAAACTCAGAGGCAAGATTCTAAAGTGAAGTATGACTGAGGGTTGTTTTCTAACAGACCGTGAATATTATTAAAGTCCCAGGAGAGTCAAAGAGAAATATGTCTTAGAGACAAATGAAAGTGTAGAAATTCAGTCACAATGTGAATGCTCAGGCCTCAGGACAAAACAGTCAAACTACAAGTGTCTGAGGACAAACTAAAGACCCATCACTCCTTGTAAAAAAAAAAAAAAAACACCCAAGGCTGAGGAACTTGACGGATGACGGGAGGCATTTCTAGGTCATTACCTTTTCTTTCTTTTGTCTGTATCTTCAAGCCTGTCATGATATAGGGAAAAAGCACGCAGAAGACAAAAGATACAGCTTTTATTCCCTATGAAATTACACTAAAAGATATGTAGTTTTTTTTGTCGTCATCTTTATCTATCACTCTAATCTTTCAACCAACATCTCAATATTTCATGCAAAAGCTTCAAATGTTGAGCAAAAACAGCCTTATGGATCATTAATAAGAGCTACTTTAGATATGGAGACAAGTGACGGTTAAATAAATGGTGATGACATTGTTTTATTGTGTAATTTTGTCTTGAACACTCCAACAAGCATTTCTTGCACGTTTTAGACTTACTTTTAGTATTTTTTGGGAGTCTTAGTAAATCATTGTGCATTACTTATGCACAATGAAAAACCCTCCCAAGGGTGTGTAGTTTGACTCACTAGATAAGTGTGTCAATTGGCTCCCAATCTGAGAAACCTCCTTCCAAACTTCCTGCCTTCAGATTTTTTGTGTGCAGTAAAGTAGGCCTGCCAGTTTGGCAATACTATGGGAGGCCCCTTAGGACAAAAACCATTCTTTGTCTCATATACACCATCAAACCCTCTCACATACACCATCAAACCCTCTCATATACACCATCAAACCCTCTCATATACACCATCAAACCCTCTAATACACACCATCAAACCCTCTCACATACACCATCAAACCCTCTCATATACACCATCAAACCCTCTC
>NC_051431.1:21604317-21610821 GCF_001649575.2 Kryptolebias marmoratus
ATACACCATCAAACCCTCTCATATACACCATCAAACCCTCTCACATACACCATCAAACCCTCTAATACACACCATCAAACCCTCTCATATATACCATCAAACCCTCACATATACAGTATCATACCCTCTTAACTAAATCATACTGAAGCTACCATCCTGAAATTAATATCTGGTCTGCAGGAGGTCCACAATATGAGAAGGAATAAAATGTACTCTGAAATTTAGGATATTCTGTATGTATTTCCAATTTTTTGAAACTGTAATAGAAATAGGCCCATGTAATCACTTGTGTAATATTTTTTGAAATTTAGTTCTTATTTTGAAGGGGAAATCAGTCTGAAAGCTGATTATGAACAGCACACAATCTGATGCAGAACCTCGACTTACCTCACCTTTCAATCTGTATGCCACATGTTATTTTTGAATGAAACATTGTATTCTGAAGTTTATTGTTGCAAGTTGTAGTACATGGTTTTGTGCATCAGTAATGTCAAGCACAATCAAACCTGTAACTCTGTCAACTTTTTATGAATTTGATTCAAAAGGGTTTTTTTTGGTTTATGGTGCTTTTCTCCCTAGTATGAGCAATTCTGCAGTGACTCAGGGATTGCAACAAAAACTAATAAAAAAAAAACATAAAAACAAACATGGAAAATAGAATTACAATTCACATGTGTGTGATGGCATGAAAATGAACATAAACAAACAACTGACAGACCCAACATTTAAAAGAAAAGTAGTCTGAAAAACAAAATGGCACACTGTTCCTCTGCATCTGAGTACAAATTAAATGCTACACTTTTAGCTGTAGTATTTAAATTCCTAAAGCTAAAAAATAAACATATGATTGACAGAAATTACATTTCCCCTCAGCCACTGTCAATATCAGGCTTGACAGCTGGAGGCCTAATAATATTAATATTAATAAAAACAGTTTATTCTTGGCAACAAACGCTGGTCTACGCTTGTGAAAAAAGGAACTCATATAAACATTTTTGCACATTTTTCTGTTAAAAGGGATTTTTTTTGGTTTTGTTTTTTTTTTTTTTTGTGTGTAGCGACTGTAACATTCAAATAATACCTGATAATTGGTTTTATTGGTTTTAAAGAATAAACTGAAAAAGAAAGTGGATCGGCACGTCTGAGCTATCTTACCAGGCCGCGATGAGGTTCTCTTACTGTTCCCAGGACATATAAAACGACTGAAGTGAAGAAGTTTTGACGCAATACAAAAGGTTTGGTAAAAGCCCAGCCCATCATTAACTGCTGCATGCTAACACTTCAAAACGCCCTAATAAAATATTCAGCGTTGTGTTGGGATGTGGGAAGCTCCCTCCTGCCTCTACAAGATAACTCTCACTTTTTAAAACACAACAATGGGTGAAGCCGAGGAAGCATAAAAACCTGTACGAACTCCTTAAGAATTCATGAGGACTCAAATTTATCAAAGGGGGCCATTTTTTTTTCCTAAGACAAAACACATGTAGATGTGTCATCTCTTGATTCATATTTCATTTGCTGTGCTTGTGTGCTGACTTTACAAGCCGTGCACTGAGCTGAACTTCTTGTTTCATGTGGAGAATATGGTTTTCATAATGCACCAGTGAACATCAATAAAAGGAAAGTTTTCAGTTCATTTGAAGGAGGAAAAGCGGCAGTGCGTCTTGTGGTCTCCAATGCACACACAGCCTGAAAATAAATGACTACTGCAATTCATAACTTCTTGATTATTTCTGGAGTTTGAATGCCAATGGCCCTTCAGTTATTTATTCAGGAAATCTCACACCTCATTGATTAGATGGGTTGTTCACTGAATTTTTGTCAGACAGCCATGACTTATAAGGCATCTGACCTCACAATTCAATGATAACCGACCACTGGTACACACTTCGCTGCTTCCGTCTTATGAACTAATCGAATCTCTATCATTTAAACATACATTTATGCTTCAAATGGTACTAATGTTTGATTGTTCCGCACATTATGTCTTTGAGAAATGTTTTCTGCTGTGGTGGGCATCAAACAAACACCACAGATAACACTGGAGAGCTTCGAGTGCAAACTTTGGATATGGAGTTCTTTGGAAAAGGATTACTGAGTTTTTGATATCTCTTTGAACAACTTTAAAAAAAAACAAACAGTGATTAGTCTGACTGGACTGACGAGCTCATGACTAGTCTGAAGGTGACTAACCCCATCGTGGATTGTTGCTGTCTGAAAATGACTCCAGTCCAAAAGGTTTTGTAGCAGACGTTTTATACACCTTTGCACCGTCATCGCTTTCACATTACACATCTATCCTGGCAAGAAGTTTGCGTTGTTCCTGTCCGAGACTGCAGCTTAGCACTGTGCTTGCAAATAATCATCAAAATGTATAAAAATAACCATGTCATGCAAGATGCGTGGAAGCCATTGGCTTGTCAATCCAATAAGAATTAAACCATTTCTCCAGTCTGAGCTATCTACAAAATATTATTGTTTTTAACCCTTCCACAGAACACCATGTCCAAAAATCAGCGCTGTCATTTTAAAGCTTTAATATACTCCTTATCATTATTGTGTGAAAATACAAAAAAAAAAAAAAAAAACAAGCTGCCCCAGGAGAGGTACTGAATATGTTTATGATGATCTTGTCAATTATGTGCAGCCGCAGTGCTGTTATTATTCTCTCCGGGCATCATCTTGGTTTGTTACCTGCCAGTTAAAAATGAGTCATAATGCATCAGATGAGAATAATTTGATGCATATTTCCAAGAATGTCACCTACTGAGCAATTTGAGCTACAGGGCTTCTGTACGTCATGTTCTTTTACTGTAGGAGCTTGTTTCGAGAGCAGACACAGACAGTCAAGCCTGAGTGATACACTCACTCAAAGTAGAGAGGTTCAGGCCATTTATGTAACCTTCACGTGGCTTCGGGCACACGTACTTCCAGGCCTCTAATAGTCAATTTAAAGTGGAATAAATAGTTTTGCCCCACTCTAGAAATTCAGCTGCTCATTCAAGCCTTGTGGCAGTGACTGAAAGGGCAATGAAAAATGCTGGAGATATCAAAGGTGAACTATAGTACTTCTTCGTTTCTTATTTGCCGAGCCACTGCAGCGTTCTGATTTTACCTCCCGTAACCCAGACGGCGAAAGCTGCTTTCAGCTCCGCGGCTTGATGGCTGCAGGACATATACTGTCATCTCATGAGGTTTGCAGGGCACAGAGTCACATCTCACACTGTAAAGAAAATCACACGCTTTGCCTCATTATCACTCACTGGCCTTGACATTTCTTAAACTTGCTAGTTTTATGTCGCTTCCACAACATCTAGAATTAAATAATGAATCACGAGTCAGACATCGGGGTGTAATGGTACACATACATTGTGATTCAATATGTGTTTGGTACGACAAGGGAAAAACCAGCCAAACTTTAAGGTTTATTTCCACTTAAAGTATTTTCAAACAGACAAAAAAAAAATACAAATGTCACGTTCTATTATTCATCTACAGACCATGCATCAAACAAGAAGTTTATTAAACTCTAAAATAAAAACAGTATTTCTCTTTCTATAATAAAAAATATATACAAAACAGAAGTGTAGGTTTAAATTAATTTGTCTAAGACGTGATGCAAAGAAAAGGCAATACTAAAGGCATTTTAAAATGTGAAGCAGTAAAAATAAAATGTTAAACACTCACACCTAGTAGCTCAGCTAGAGGAGTGATGGTGTGCTGTTCATAGATGGGTGGTGTCTAAAACACTTGGTGTCATATTTAATGGGATCTATCAGACGCCAGAGAATGCTTCAAAATATGAAAGATTGAACACTTTGTCTTTCCGTAGATCCAGCTTTCACTCTCCACTGCTGCAGCTGACCAAGGAGTCCACACAGCAGACCTGAAAGAAACAGGCAGGTTTCATCTGAACCGGTTCTACTTGCTTTGCTTTGGTCTAGAGTGCTTTACATAGTCTCCCCCTCCACTTCTTTAATATCATGGCAGCTCAAACAGCAAAAATAAAAACAAGAATGCATCCACTTCTAGATCTGAGCGGTGATCACCTGTGATTAACGTATTCTTCATCTGCATTGTGACACTCTGGTAAAAATACATGCACGGTTACAGCGTTAGTCTGGAAAGGTCGGTGTTATAAGGTCCCAGCTGATCTCGAATGCTGCAGATCATCTTTTAACACAAACACAACAGTGATAATTTCTTCCCTGCTAGAGCTTCAGTTTACTGGCTCCCATTTTTTTTTTTTTTTTGAGTGATTTTGAAGTTTTATTGTTGATCTATAAAGTACTGCTAACCTCCTACAAACTTATAAACCCTCCAGATTACTTAAGTGGTGGTCTTATTATTTGATATGAATCGCCTCAAGGTCTACGCTGGCTCACAGAGGAGATCCAATCTTTGTTGTCGTAGCTCCTAAAATACGGAACCAATGGCTCCTGAATATCAACACTGGCTGTTCTTATAGCTCATCCAAAACCAAATTTTATTGCACTGGCTTTTAACTTTGTGTGAGTTCAACTGTTAGTTTTAGTATTTCTTACTTTTTTTAGCTACTTTTTTTGTTTTACGTTGTTTTTGTCTTTTATTGTCTTTCGTGCCTTTATTGCCATTTTACTGTCTAACGTTCTAGTAGAGGTGGTGGGTTACTGAATCACCCAGGTTAATGATCCGAATCCTCAAACTGAATCAGGACTCACAGGTCCGAGATCTCAATTAACCTGGATCCTCTGTCAGACGGCTGCTAATTGATGGGAAAACGGCTGAATCCCTGGAAACGCTGCAGACTCGGATGAGTCGGGTCACTGATTCCGGTTAAAGACTCAGACTCAGATGAGGGATGTGCAGCGTGACCAACTCAAGTGACCTGGATGACTTTGGAGAATGACTCAGATTAACCCGAACCCATGAAGTGAATCAGATTTACCACATCTACCTTCTAGTCAACACTAGCTGTTTTGAATGAATGTTTCATCAATAGGTAAACTTGAGAATTATATCGCTCAAGTCCATAATAAATGGGTAAAACAGACCTTTTTAAATATGCCCTTTCTTTTGCTCTGAATCAATTACAAAATCCCTCATAAATCTGATGAATTTGCCAACATATTACCAGTTGTGTGGCAAGCACAGCTGGCTCCAAATAAATTGGTTTTAATTGTTGGAAATAAATATTCTGATGTGTTTCTTTTATTCACATGATTCAAACTTCTATGTAGTTTGTTCTCTTTTGTATGAACATGTATACCAAACCAGTTATTTTAGGGATATTCCTTTATGTGTTTACTCTGCAACCAGAGCTTAATGATCTATTGGGGGCGGCAGTGGCTCAGGAGGTAGGGGTTTGTCTTGTGATCGGAGGGTTGCTGGTTTGAGCCCCCGCTCTGGCTGTCTCAGCCGTTGTGTCCTTGGGCGAGACACTTCACCCACCTTGCCTACTGGTGGTGGTCAGAGGGCTCGCTGGCGCCGGTCTGATGGCAGCCTCACTTCTGTCAGGGCAGCTGTGGCTACAATGTAGCTTACCGCCATGAATGGGTGAATGATTGTAGTGTAAAGCACTTTGGGGTCCTTGGACTAGATAAAGCGCTATATAAGTGCAAGCCATTTACTGTGTGTTTTAGTCTGGACAATGTCAATACTTTTAAAGTATAATTAAATGATAACAGTATGAGCAGCACCATCAAACATTTTTGGGACTATATGCAGCCGTCACAGTTTGGCTCCTGTCAAAGTCACTCAAATGACTCTTACAAGTTTTTTAAAACTTATTAAATAGTGACAACTTAGCCTAATGCATCCCTTCACTCAGCAGGCATGGTTGTAAAAAGATAATCAATGTTTTTCACTTTACTTGTCAGTGTTTTTTTATGATTGATCAATATCTATAGTATAAAACTGTCCCATTTTCATTTCGGAGCAGATGCTTTAACTACATATTAAAAAATTGTCTCCATTTTATAAATCTGATATTTTTATGTGATTGTGTTCCTTGAAGTCATGTAAAATCTTATGACAGATAATTAGTCATTAGACAGAGAATTAGCTGTACATTTTGAAAAACAAGTGATTGTTGAAGCATTCAGGATTGATATGAGCACCCAGCCCTTTTTTTTGAGACTTAAAACCACAATCATTTTTTGTTCGTTACAAAGAAATATGATTCTCTTGGCATTTATTTCTGTGTTTTTTTAAAAAACCTCAATAAAGGTCACACTTGATTGACAATGGAAGGTCGTTCCACAACTTCGGGGCCGCAAAAGCAAATGCACCATCTATCTTACTGACATCCAGAGCATGGAACATCCAAAAGAAGCTGTGCAGACATAGGCGCCGGAACCACTGGGGCCAGGGGGCCATTGGCCCCCCCACTTCCCGGCCCTGCCACTGCGCTGCGTGTTCCCACCAGACGGCTGCACAGACTGCACGCGACTCTCACAGACTGTGACTAACGTGTCTCTGTGTTTATATAGAGACAGAAGCACAAATAAAACCTACAGCATTGAG